>NW_006399876.1:2439174-2443758 GCF_000299155.1 Elephantulus edwardii | reverse complement strand
CACCACAGCCCCCTGGAGACCCCTCAGTCCTGGTGCTGCACTGGACAGCAGTGAGTGGCCTCCCACACTCACCACAGCCCCCTGGAGACCCCTCACACCTGGCGCTGCAGTGCCCACACTCAGGAGTATTGCTAACTCCCATCGTCACCACTTGGTAGTATCTAGTGTCTTCCTTGTCTCTAAAAAAATGAAACAAAACATAGAAATGAAAAAAAAAAAACCAACAAAATCCATCCAGGCTTTGCAATAGGTCTAAGTGGCGAACCAGGAGTATCATGACTTATGACAGAGGGATCTTTGCTGAAAAAGAATGCCAGAAAGAAGTTTACTTGTGTTTTATTAACTGTGCAAAGGCCATGATAAACTAGGCATAACTTGAGAAGAACAGAGATTCCAGAACACTTCATTGTGCTCTTGCAAAACCTGTCCATGACCAAAGAGCAGTTGATTAAACAGAACAAGGAGATGTTGCATGGTTTAAAACAGGGTACATCAGGACTGGACCCATTCACCATGCCTATTTCACGTGTGTCCTGAGCAATACATTCTAGAAGATGGGTACTGTGGAGAAGCACTGGGGAGAATGTAGCATCAGGACTGAAGGGGCTCAGCCCTCGCTGAAGAGGATCACTGACTACAGTCTGCAGAAACGATCACACCTCAACATCAAGAGAACAAACTCTCACAACCTGACCAGTAACAATATCATGGTAAATGGAGAGATTGACGTTATTATTAATTTGATCTTACTTGAACCCATAATCAATACACATGGAAACAAGTGTCAAAAAAATAAAAAGCTTGAACACCAAAAGAAAAATTTATTTAAATAAAATATTACATTTGGTCTTAAAAAAAAATAAAAAGCTATATTGCCGTGGGCAAAGCTGCTGTCAGGACTTCATTTAAAGTGTTGAGAGAGAAAAGGTCACTGTGAGGACTAAGGGCACAAGTTCCAGACCATGGTCACTTTAATTGCTTCCTATAAAGAAGACAGAAAAAGAAGTGACTCCTTTGATCTGTGGTGTTGAAGAAGCGCACTGAACATCCCATGGACGGCCAAGAGAATGAACAGATATGTCTTGGAGAGGGTGCAGCCGGAGTGCTCTTTGGAGGCAAGAATGATGAGGCTTCACCTCACATACTTTAGGCATGTTGCTAGGAGATGCTAGTCCTTAAAGAGGGATATGAGAAGGGTGGAGGGTCAGCGAAGGAGAGGAAGACCCTCAACCAGGTGGGTTGACACGGTGACGGCTGCAATGGGCTCCTGTGTGTCAGGAAGGGTGAGGATGGCGCAGGACAGAACAGGGTTCAGATCTTTTGTTCACAAGGTCGCTATGAGTCATACTCAACTCGACAACACACAACAACAGCAACAATCCATCTCGGTGGTAGCAAGGAGCACTGAGGATCGCGGGCGCCGCCCAAAGAATGAGCACACCTAACTTGGAAGGAGGCAACCATGCTGCTCTTTAGAGACAAAGGTCGTGATGGGAAACTCGGTCCCGTTTATTTTGAGCAGGTTGTCCGAAGGAGTCAGTTCTTGGGAAAGGACAAGATACTTCAAAAAGTGGGTTAACAAGAAAGAGGAAGCGCGTGGACGCTGTGAAGGCGGACGGGACTGGCCAAGGTCTCTCTCGTTTGTACAGAGGGTCTCTGTGAGTGGGAGTCAGCCCTAGCACAGCATGCCAATAACTAACGTCGAGTGTTTCTTCTTGAATCCCGGGAACATTACAGGTTGGACCTCAGTTGCTGTAGTAACGTGAACAGCACCGAATAAATACCACAATAAAGTTACTCATCAGAGCTGCGTCTGTTTATCGGGGCCTCTAAGTGACTTCTATAATGCACAGTACTGTTAAGTGTTCACTTGTTCTGAGGTGCTGTCGAGTCCACTGTGACCCACAGTGACTGTGAACACCGGAGCTGAGCCATGCCTGGCTGGCATCACCCACAACCGCCGTGATGCTCACACGCTGGGGCAGCCCTGGGGTCAGCCCATCCTGTGGAAGGCCTTCCTCTCTTTCACTGACCCTCTCTCCCCCCTTCCCAGTATGATGCCTTTCCCAAGGACTTGTGTCTTGAAAACAGGCCCAAAGTCTATGAGATGAAATTTCACCATCCTTGGAGCACCCCAGTTTGTACTTCCTCCAAGACAGATTTGTTAATTCTTTTGGCAGTGCATAATATATTAAATTCTCTTTGCCAGCACTGTAGGTTTGTTTTTTCTCATTGCAGGGAAGTTTCTTTCCTTCTTTCTTTTTGTAATTGAGATTTTGTTGTTGTTGTTGTTATGTGCCATCGAGTCACTTGCAACTCATAGCGACCCTATGTACAAGAGCCCTAAATGCCGTTCTATCCTGTGCCAACCTCACCATCTCAAACACACTTATTCTCACCACGCCAGTCACAGAATCGATCCATCTCATCGAGGGTCTTCCTCTCCTGCGCCGTCTCTCCACTCTGCCAAACATGATGCCCCTCTCCAAGGACCAGTCCCTCCTTGCAACATGCCCAAAGTATGTCAGACGAAGCTTCAGAATCCTTGACTCCAGGGATCATTCTGGCATCACCCTCTCCAGGACAAACCTGGTTTGTTCTCCTAGCAGTCCATGGTATATTCAACACTCTTCTCCAACACCACAGCTCAAAGGCATCAATCCTCTTTCTATCAACCCTATTCACTGTCCAACTCTCTGATGCATAGCATGTAATTGCAAAGACTATAGACTGGATCAGGCGCACCTTAGTCTCCAGCCTGACATCGTTGCTCTTGCTGACTTTCCCAATGCAAGTCTCCTGATTTCCTGGCTGCTGTTACCACGAGTGTTGACTGTGGAACCAAGTAAACTAAAACCGTTAACTATCTCAATCTCTTCACCATCCATACTGATGCTGCCAGTTGTCCCAGTGGTGAGAATCTTTGTTTACTTGATGTTGAGCTTCAATCCATATTGAAGGCTGCAGTCCTTGACCTTCTTCAGCAATCGCTTCAGGTCCTCCTCAGTTTCAGCAAGCAGGGTTGTGTCATCCGCATAACACAGACTGTTGATGATTCTTCGACCAATCCTGATGCCACATTCCTCTTCGTACAGTCCAGCATCTTGGATTATCTGCTCTGCATACAGATTTGAAAGGTATGGAGACAAAATACATGCCTGATTGACCCCTTTCTTGATTTTGAACCATCCAGTGTCTTCCTGCTCTGTTCTGACGACTGCCTCTTGGTCCATGTATAAGTTTTGCATTTGCACAATCAAATGTTCTGGGATTCCCATTCTTCTCAGAGTCAGCCATAGCTTGTTGTGATCTCCACAGTAAAAACCTTTGCATAGTCAATGAAGCACAGATAGACGTTCCTCTGGTATTCTCTGCTTTCTGCCAAGATTCATCTAACATTAGCTATAATATCCCTACTACCCCAGAGTCACTGTGTCAGAAGGAATTGGCTGACACAGAGTAATTTCATCAAATAACATATGAGCAAGAGCCTATGGTGTTGAAGGAGGAAGTTCAAATTGCTCTGAAGGAATTAGCAAAAAACAAGACTCCAGGAGCTGACAGTATACCAATTGACATATTTCAACAAACAGGCACTGCCCTGGATGTGCTCACTAAGTTGTGCCAGGAAATCTGGAGGACAGCCAGCTGGCCAACTGACTGGAAGAGATCGTTATTTGTTCCCATTCCAAAGAAAGGTGACCAACACAGTGTGGAAATTATCGAACAATATCATTGAATTGAGATTTTAATGAAAGTTTACAGAAAATTTGGATTTTTATTCATTCATTATTGCACATTTTCCTCCCCCTCCCCCTCAGTTAGTTTTTCTCTTTGGAAAAAAAAAATCATTGTTATACAATGCTCCCTCCCAGTCCACTTTACTGTGCAACTCTTATTCTGGAATCTTGTTGTGCCCAAAATACCTAATTATATATTCCTTTTATACAGTTCTCTCCCTCATCTGTTTTAATGTCATGTACATTATTTTTCCCCTCTTTTCTTAGTTTCCTCCAACCCCCCTGTCAGTCCTGTTTCATAACAGTGATATTACGCAGCATTTTTCTTTTTGTGACTGAGATATTTCACTCAACATAATATCCTCCATGGTCACTAACTTTGTGTTGTATTTCATGAGTTCCTTGTTTTTCAATGCAGTGTAGTATTCCATTGTGTGAATATACCACAGCTTCTCTAGCCATTCATTTTTTGATGGATACTTGGGTTATTTCCAACTCTTTGCTATTGTGAACAAAGCTGCAATAAACATGGGTGTGCATATATCTGCTTGGATGTCAGTTATGGTCCCTTTGGGGTATATTCCCAGTAGTGGAATTGCTGGGTCAAATGGTATCTCTATTTCCAACTTTTTTTTTTTTGGCTGAGTACAGTGTACTTTATTGATGGTACATGACAAGATGGGCTCGCCAAGTCCCTCCCCTTTCTCAGGGGGATTTGATGGAAACTTGTGTCAGGGGTGTGAGATTCTCAGTGTGTGGGAGGATCAAGTTGGGGCAAGAACTCTCCAGCAGCTGAGGGTCTCTCTCTTCTAGTGCTATTGCTGGGGCTGGTGGTCCAAGGGGA
>NW_006399876.1:2413603-2438414 GCF_000299155.1 Elephantulus edwardii | reverse complement strand
CCCTTCAAGTGAGCCCCAGCCTTCTCCAAGGTTGTGAAGACACCAGTGGACTCCACAACATACTCAGCACCAGCATCACCCCACTTGATGTTGGCGGGATCTTGCTCCTGGAAGATAGTGATAACTTTCCCATTGATGACCAGCTTCCCGTTCTCAGCTGTGACAGTGCCATTGAACTTGCCATGGGTGGAATCATACTGGAACATATAGACCATGTAGTTGAGGTCAATGAAGGGATCATTGATGGTGACAATATCCACTTTGTTAGAGTGAAAAGCAGCCCTGGTGACCAGGCACCCAATACGGCCAAATCCGTTTACTCCGACCTTCACCATCGTGTCTCAGGGATGTGGCTGAGGCTGCACAAGAAGAGAGGGCAATCTGGGTCGACGAGGAGCAGAGAGCCTATTTCCAACTTTTTGAGAAAGCACCATACCACCTTCCACAGTGGTTGCACCATTTTACACTCCCACCAACAAACTCCCGTTTCTTCACAGCCTCTCCAGCATTTGTTGTTTGCGGCTCTGTTGAATTTTGCTATTGTTACTGGGGTGAGATGTTATCTCAGACTTGTGCAGCACCATAGTTTAAAGGCATTGATTCTTTCTTCTTCGCTCTTTCTTACTCATTGACCAGCTTTCAGAGCATATAAAGCCATTGAGAATATGATGGCTTACACCAAGTTACTCAGACTTTAAACTGATATTCTTGCTCTCCAGGACTTTGGAGAGGTCCTTGACAGCAGACCTGTCTGATACAACATGCCTTTTGCTTTCTTAATTGCTTCTGCCATGTGTGCTCATTCTGGGTCAAGTAAAAGGAAGTCACTCATAGCTGCACTCTGTTTTCCATCTATCATGCTGCCTCCTGGTCCACTGGTGAGGATTTGTTGTTGTTGTTGTTGTTGAGGTGTAATCAGTATTGAAGGTTGTAGTCTTTGATTTTTCTGCAGTAAAGCCTTCATGTTTTCTTTACTTTCTGTAAGCAAAATCATGCTATCTACAAAACACAAGTTGTTGATGAGTCTTCCTCCAATCCTGATGCCACATTCTTCTTCTATAGGCCAGCCTCTCAAATGATTTGCCCAGCACACAGATGAAAGGTATGGAGAAAGGACACAACCCTGACACACACCTTTCCTGATCAAATAACAGTGTTCCCTTGTTCTGCTCAGAAAATAGCTTCTTGGTCTATGTGTAGGTTTTGCCTGAGCACAGTTCAGGTTTAGGATTCCTATTCTTTTCAATGATAGTAAAAATTTGTTGTGGTTCACAACTGTGCCTTTTCACAGTCAAGAAAACACAAGTGAACGTCTTTCTGGTGTTCTGTTTTCAGCCAAGATCCATCTGACATCAGCAATGAGACCCCGCATTCCTTTTCCTCTTCTGAATTAATCTTGAATTTCTGGCAGGTTTTTTAATGACATTGTTTTCCTTAAAAAACAAGCTGCTTTTTAATAATCTTCAGCAGGGTTTTCTTTTCATATGATATCAATGACATTGTTCAATAATTTCCACATCCCATCCCATAATCTTTTTCTTTTGGAATGAGAACAAGTATGAATGTCTTCCAGTCAGTGGCCAGGGAGCTGCTTTCCAAATTGGAGTGTCAACTGGTGAGCACGTCAGGTCTGCATCTGCTTCCTGAAACCCCTCAACTGGTATCTCATTGATTCCTGGGACCTTGTTTTTTACCAACACCTTCAGTGCAGCTTGGATCTTCCTTTCGTGTTCTTTTTTTTTCTTCTTTTTTTTAAAGTCAACAGTTATTTATTGAGTGCCGATTACACACTAGATATTATTCCAAATACTTGGGACACATCAGAGAGCAAACAGGTCCCTGCCCTCATGGAGCTCACAGTCTAGCATTTTCCACTTCACCTGCACACTGACCTGGGCACGTCTGTGCCTCTCTGTGCCTCAGCTGCCAAGTGGGAGGAAAATGCAGAGTCAGCACAGACCCTGGATGACATGCTTGCCGTTCTGTAGATGCCAAACAAGACCCTTGTCCCTCGCCCCAGCCTCTCTCTTAGACATTAGATAGGGCGGGATGTTGATTTTTAATAAGCAAGCACACTGGCGCTGGGCGTTGGAGTTGGGTTGTCTGCTCTGCGGTGGTGGTGGTGGTAGAAGGGCTGTGTAGGGTCAGTGATGGCTCCACTCATTGTTGATACTGCTGCAGCTCTTTCTGTGTAGCCGCCTTGCTGGCTAGGTCCTCGGCCTTGTCTGTAGCTGCCAGTGCTGTCTCTTTTGCCTTTTTCTTGGCTTCCTTGGCAGTTTCAACAAGTGTCTTAGATGGGGCTTCACTTTGTAGCTTGGCCAAGATGTATTCAAAACCCTTCATAGTCTTGGTCAGGTTCCTTTTAAACCGAGCCAGACCAAGTTCCTGGACAGCTCTGGAGACACTGGACAAGTTAGAGGAGACCTAGGCATCTCCGCAGATTTCAGTCCAACCACTGTTATCAGATCCACACAGTAAACACAGTGTTCCTCCACCACCATCAAGCCAGGCAGGGTTGATGTTCCAGGTGAAGGTCATGGTCTCCAGGATGGACACTGAGTGAGCAACAGTGGCAGGAAACAGTCACTCAGCTCAGCGGGGCACGCTGTTGGTCTTGGTCAGGAGTCTCGGGGACAGGAGTTTCTGGTCAGGGGTGACCTCCTTGTGTACTGTGTCTCCCGTCAGGACATGTTTGCTGTAGGGATTCCGGTACCGCTGCCAGAAGTCAGGCAACTTGGTCCCAGGAACTCCGGAGCGTGCTCTGGCCCAGGAAATATTTGACTACTGTCCCGCTGGGAAGGGCTCAATACCCGCGAAGCATTAGGAGTGCGGAGCCCGGGGGCACGTGGAGGCCGGGCCAGAGCGTGGAGCCTGCCCGCCGGGCTCACTCAGTCACCACCGTACCAGGCCCAAGCTTCCGCCGCCATGAGGAGTGGTCAGCGGGTCTTCCTTCCATATTCCTGGTTCTTAATCACTTGCCAGTTCCTGAAATGGGTCCGTGTTGACCAGTTCTTTGGTTCAAGGACTCTGTGTCCATCTTCTTTGGATGCTTTCTGCATCGAAACCTTCACTATTACAACTCAGTTTGTTCTTCCAGCTCGAGGAAAGCTCAGTGTGTTCTTCCTTTTGGGTTTTCTACTCCAGCTCTTTGCACATTAAATGATAATATTTCACTTCCTCTTCTTGAGTTCCCTTTGAAACCTGCAGGTCAATTCTCTTAGGTCTCATTTCTTCTCTTTATTTTAGCCTCTGTGCTTTTGAGCCCAGTTTTCTGAGTCTCCTCAGACATTCACTTTGGTCTTTTCTGTCTCTCTTGTCTTTGTAATGACCTTGTGCTTTCTCATGGATGATGTCCTTGGTGAATTCCCACAACTCCTCTGGTCATTACTACTCAATGTATCAAATATATTCTTGAGACGGTTTTTAAAGTCAGTTGGGATAGACTTAAGGTTGCATTTTGGTTCTTGTGGATTTGTTTTAATTTTCTTCAGTTTTCATTAGAACTTGCATGTGAATAACTGGTAGTCTGTTCTGGAATCAGTCAGTCTCCGGCCTTGTTTTGACTGCTGACATTGAGCTACTCTATCTGCTCTCTGCACAGATGTAGTTAATTAATTCCTGTGTAGTCCAACAGGTAAGGGCTGTGTGTACAGTTTCTGTTTCCGGTTGAGGTTTTCTTTTTTGGGTTGTTGGGTTTTTTGTTTTTTGTGTTTTTTTTTTGTGAGAAAAATTCATCTTTACAATTAGCCAGCTGGACTCAGTTTAGATGATCCCAATTTTGTTGGCAACATCCAAAGCAACATAATCAGGAGCAAGTCGAACACAGGCCTTTTTCTCTCCATCAGGCCTAATCAAGGGGCTGACCTTGGTCACATCAATGTCACAGAGCTTCTTTATAGTTTGTTTAATTTGGTACTTGTTGGCCTTGACATCCACAATGAACACAAGTGTGTTGTTATCTTCTATCTTCTTCTTATCTGACTCAGTGGTCAGGGGTATTTTGATGATGGCATAGTGGTCAAGCTTGTTTCTCCTGGGGTCACTCTTCCGGGGGTATTTGGGCTGCATTCAGGTCTCAGCGTCTTGGGCCACCGGAAGGTGGGTGACATGCAGATCTTCTTTTTTTGTGGCTGTGGATGTCCTTCAGGACACCTTCTTGGCCTTTAATGCCTTTGCTTTGGATTCAGAAGGGGCAGGGGCTTCCTTCTTCACTTTTGGTCCTATCTTTGTAGAAAGGCTGTTGTTTTTTTTTTATAAAAGGTATTTGTATTTCATAAATCATTGATTGTACAAAATTCTATCATTCAATCTCCAGCTTCATTTCTATCACCAAGGTCAAATTTTTCAACTACCGATCTTTCTTCTTTATTCTATCAACTTTTGCATTCCAGTCACTAATTACTAATATTAGTTGGTTGCATATTCAGTCAGTTTCAGACAGCAAAAGCTGATACATGCCTAATTTTTTCATCCTTAGCTGGAGTGGTTGAGGTGTATTTGGGTGACAGCCGTATTAACCGCTCTTCCTTTTTTGTGTGTGCGGATAGTTCCCCAGAACTCGCAGCATCGTGCTGGAGGATGCTGTCGTCGTGGTTACGAGTAGTTAAGCTGCTGGAGGATGCTGTCGCTGTGGTTACGAGTAGTTAAACCTGAGCTGACTCATAGCTGACCCTGGCTGGCCGAGGCTGTAAAGCACAGCTCCTCCTTCTCCCATGAGCAGCTGACGGAGTCAATCCATCTGCCTTTGGGCTGACAGCTCAGCTTCTTAACCCACTTGGCCACCAGAGCTCCCTGTGCTTCAGGATGGATCTGGAAATGCCCTTTTTGACTATGAGTGCAGCATCGTTCCTCTTCAATTTGTAATTCTCAGCCTAATAGATCACACGGTTGTCTGATTCCATGTGGCCAATAACAGTCCATCTCAGCTTCCTAAGACCTAAGACTAGGATATAGATCTTTACGCATTCCATTTCATTTTTTGAAACTTACAGTTTCCCTACATTCCATGTTCCAATTATTAATGGATGTTTGCAGCTGTCTCTCTTCACTTTTTGAGTGCCTTCCAACCTGCGGGTCTCGCCTACCAGCACTATATCCACAGCTCTTTCTCTGTTACCCGCAGGGCTTACAGAGGCCTGCTATGTCAGACGTGGATAGCCATTCCTGTTTATCTGTCTTAGTCTGATTCCTGGCCATTATGGGAGGCCCTGCTGGTATTTTAAACATTGATGGCATAGCTTCAGCATCACAGAAGCATGGTAATCACAGTAGTACAGCAAACTGACTGACAAGTGCTGTACCCATACGAGCAAACCATAAAACAAGCAAACATGCAAATATCACAAAACAAACGCGCATCCTGTGGGTAACAGAAGATAAGCTGTCCTGCCTGGGCAGTGCATCTGCGAGCCCACAGAGCATGGGGCTGAGGTGCTCAGCAGGTCAGAGTTTCTCTCGGTCTGATTGGTATATGATAGCAGAAGGGAAAACTTGACAATATTGTGAGAATTATAAAAATGTGAACAGAGACAAAAGGTGAGCCCCAATTAGAAAAGCTGTTGGGAAAATGGTGCCAAGAGAACTGCTTCACACACAGTGCCACCAACATTCTCTTGGGGGGAAAAAACATCGCATCTGTGCAATCAAGAAGGTACGCTTGTCACTCAGACCTGTGTCTCCTGTCTACCTTCTTTGCATGGGCATTGGAAGCTCAGTAGAAGTCCCACCAGCCACTCCAGAGACGTGGGTTCAGTTCATGGCCAGCAGCCCTCGGGTGAAGCCACCACTCATCTGTCCACAGTGCGCTCTGTGACGCTGGCAAGCTTTGGGTGGAGCTTCCAGACTGAAAGAGAATGGGCAGGGAAACCTGACAATGTACAGCTGAATCTGTCCCCTCCGCGGGTCCCAGTGGTCCAGCTCACGACCCACCCTGAGTGCAGGAGCGGACAGCGTTTCTTTCCATGGTGCATGGGGGCCAGTGGTGTTGGTACTTTTAAAAAGGGCTTTCTCCCCTCTCTGTCTTCTCTGCACTAGGAGCAGCTTTCCTGCCACATCCCCTCATCCCCTGAAAATGTATACCTGCACCAAGTTTGTCTCCACCCCTTCCCTGGTCAGGAGTGCCTCTCAGCTGCTGAGCCGTCCATTGTCTGCAGTGGTCCTGAAACAACCAGAGACACTGAGAGATGAGAATTTCAGCTGCTTGACAGCCCCACGTTCCTTGATTTCATTTGTCCTTAGTTACAACTTCCAAACCAGCACTGTCTCAAGTGATATTGGCACAGCAGCCAAGTTCGTTGGGGCTGGGGCTGCCACGGTTGGAGCGCCTGGCTCTGGAGCCGGGATTGGGACTGTGTTTGGGAGCCTCATCGTTGGTTCTGCCAGGAATCCTTCTCTGAAGCAGCAGCTCTTCTCCTATGCCATTCTGGGCTGTGCCCTCTCAGAGGCCATGGGGCTCTTTTGCCTGATGGTGGCCTTTCTGATCCTCTTCGCCATGTGAAGGAGCCATCTCCACCTCTCATAGTTTGTTGGTTTTCTCTCCCCATGTCTTGTCTACTCTATGTGTTCCTTTCCCTGTAACTCCCCAGGCAGCCTGGGGAAAGTGATTGACTCAGGGTTTGACTGAGGAAAGATAAATAAATACTGTTAATAAGATTAAAAAAAAAGGGCTTTCTACCAACCAGGAGGTGTCTTGGTCAGTGTCCTGACCTTCCAGAGACGACTTAGGGAAAGACCCTCCTCAGGGTTTAGTTTCCCAAGCAGAAGGTAGTGGAAATGAAAGACAGTTGAAGACAGACTCTTACCTCCTAGCAGAACGGTGAGGACTCTTCCACTTTTAGACGAAGAGAAATCTGCAGTCATTCCCAGAGTCTACGGGGCTCTGGAACTTCTCAGGTGGCACCTCTCCTCTATCTCCTTACTACGCTGGGGAGCCCAAGAGCGAGGCTTATCCCTTAGGCAAGAAGATCTCGCTGCGGCCTCCACATGTTACACCCAGCCCAGGGTCTATGCAACGCTGCACACTGAGCAACAAATTAGGAATCCTTTACTCTCCAGCGGGGGAGGGTGAGCACATGCTCCAAAGGACCCTCGAACCCAAATGGTTTCATACTCAAGCCTCATAAAGGAAAAACAAGGGGTTACAGTTAGGCTCTGTTCCGGAGCATACCGACCATACTCTGAAGAGCAAAAGCAACTTCAAGAAGCAGATACATCCTGAGAGGTTAACACCTTTCCTGCTAACAGCTCCCTACTAGTGCAGGAAATTCCCTGCCTCGTGGTCGAACTCCTTCTTTTGCTCTTTGGATTCAACCAAGCAGCCCATTGAGCTACACACAATAACCTACTTAAGAGAAGCAAGAGATTTAGGAGAAACACATTGAGTCCTGGGCGAAGGTGGAGTTTGTTGAACTAATCAAATATTGTCAGTCAGAGTTAACTTGACGGTAGTGGGTTTGACTTAGTTTGGGTATAGTCCTGTGGTGAAAGTACAAAGAACTATGTCAAATAAATCATTGCTACAAAAAAATTTTTTAAAAATGAGGCTTTTTAGCCATTGCCTGAGCTCCCTCTGGAGGAGGCGTGGCCTCCAGCTAGCTGTCTCACCTGCAGACACGTGGTTCCTGGCTGGTCAGCATCTGCTACAGCTGAGGCCAGTGTTTTCTACATCATGGGCAGCTGTGATAAGGGGGGCAGCTGGCCGGAGTGTACAGAGACTGTGGCGAGGAGGCATGGCCTGATGGAGCCCTGGAGACAGAGCCCTAAGAGCTGACTTGGAACATTTGAGCAAGGCTTGCTGGACGATTGAGGAAATCAGAGGTTTATTTCTGTTGCTGGACCAAACCTACACTTTCACTGTTGCCATCCTTTACCTTCCCCTGCTACCTTCCAACTTAATTTCCTTATTAAACCCACAACTTGGTAATGAATATCAGATCCTGTGATTACCAGAAGGTGGTACGTCGGTGTGGGGACCTGTGTCTTACCACGGGATTGGTTTTATGTGCTGGATGTTACTGGGGGGACAGGTCTTCTTTGTGGAGTTAGTGGAAGTCACTCAGCCACACCTGTGTCACCACTGCTCCTTCTACAGGTCCCACTGAGCAAACAACAACAACAACAACAACGCCTCTTTCTTAGTGAAATATCTGTTCGAATCTTGTATCTGTCCTTTTCAATAGATTGCTTTCTTACTGCTGAATTTTGAGAGTTCTTTAGGTTCTTGTTAGTTGTGGTCTCCCAGCCTACGGTTTGTCTTTTCACACTGCTAACATTGCCTTTAACAAAGTCCAGCCTATGCATTTCTTTCTTTGTCAATGTGGGTTTTTATGATGTTTCTAACAATTTTGCCTAACTGAAGGGGTTTTCAACTTGGTGTGATTTTTTTTTTTACCTTGAAGTTGCAATACTTAAGGATTCTCCCCCCCCCCCCCCCCCAAGAGGCAAGACAACAGAGTAATGTATTTAGTAGCAGCTTTGGAAAACAATGTTTCAATGCTCTAAGGGGATGTGTTCCCTCAGGTTCTATTTTATGTCTTTCCCACATATTTCTGTCCTTTGTGGGCTGAATTTGAAGCAAACAAGGTGATCATCATTGTAGATGTAGGTGACCTTCTGGGGCACAGTTTGGAGGTGCAAACAGGACTCTTGTGAAGGTGGGACAGTAGCATTTAACTATAGCCTACAAGGAAGTAAGAGCTTTGGGCAGGCAGGTAGGTTTCTCAGCACTAGGGCACAGATGTCCACCTCGTTAGCTCACCACTGTAGGGTCAGCTGGTCAGCTAGGCAACCTGGGAAGGTCCCCATAAGGCACTTTGGAAGGAGGACGTCCTCCACCGTTCACTCTGAGGGGTGTTTCTCCCTGTCTAGGTCACCCGCGTGCAGTGACAGCCAAAACTTGCGTTGAGCGATGTGGTATGGACCATGTGCCTCTTCCTAGGTCACTGGCTTGTCCCCCTGACCACACGGACTAGAGCTGCCCTGCTCTTGGTGCAGGACATGCCAGACCCAAGGTGCTGTCGGCTCCCAGGGTCCGAGGCCACAAGCCTGCGAGAAAGAGGAAGGCCGCCCGGTGTGGCGAGTGGCTGCGAGCAGGACGTGGAGCGCAGGGTTGAAGGTCTGTGTGGACACAACTCCACATAGAGTGACAATGGTGGTGAAAAGGCAATGTGTTAGGTATGTTTTTTCACAACTTAATGCACACTTCCCTTTTTTCCTTGAAAAATATTTTAATAATTTTGAGTGAAAGTTTACAAATCTCATTGGGTTTTTTTTTCAGGCAATCTTTCATAGGCAGAAATTGCCATTAACTGATGCACTTAGCTTATTACAGTGTCAGAGCAGACTCTTACTGTACGCTGCTGCTTCCTTCACCCACCTTCTCGGTTTATCCATTTCCCACTTTCATTCTCTTCTCTTTTTATCTCCACTCCAATTAATAAAAAATGTATGTCCTGTTGCAGATTGCTAATTGGGATATGCTGCTATCGGCTGTTTGTTCAGTCTGAGTTGGTTTCCCTCACCACACGGGGTTATCACTATCCATTCTTTCCTGCTTCCGCATCTGCCTTTCGGCATCTGTAACCAACCTATCTTGATAATAGTACTTTTATGCAGAATTTTGTGACTAAGTCATTTCACTCAGCATAAAGTTCTCCAGACTCATCCATATTGTATAATGTGTATTAGTTCACTGTTTTTCAGTGCTGCATAATATTCCATTGTATCAACCTACCATAATGTTTCTGTCCATTCATTTGTAGATGGGCACTTGGGCTGCTTCCATCTCCTTGCTATTGTGACTAATTCTGCAAAAAAACGTGTGTGCTTATATCTGTTTGTGTCACAGCTCTAGTTTCTTTACGTTATATTCCCAGAAGTGGAATGGCAGGATCAAATGGTACTTTTATTTTCAACTTTTCAAGGAAATACCAGGCTGCCTTACATAGGGGTTGTACCATTTTACATTCATTCCCACCAGCAGTGCATGAATGTTCTGTCTGGCCTATTGAACCTTGTTATTGTTGCTGGGGTAAGATGATATCTCATTATTATTTTTATTTGCATCTCTTTGTGGCTAACCTTAAGAAGAATGGGAATTCCAGAAAACTTGATTGTGCTCATGTGAAACCTATCCTCGGAACAGGAAGCAGTCCTCAGAACAGAGTAAGGAAACACTGTTATTGTTGTAAGGTGCCGTCAAGTCGCCAGTGACTCATAGCAACCCTTTGTACAACAGCCCTAAACGCTGCTCTGTCCTGTGCCAATCTCACTGCCTCTGACTCACCCATCCCAATTACCCCAGTCACTGAGTCAATCCACCTCATAGAGGGCCTTCCCCTCCTGCGCTGTCCCTCCATCCTCCCAAGCATGATGTCCCTCTCCAAGGACAGGTCTCTCCTTACAACATGTCCAAAGTATGTCAGACAAAGCCTCAGAATCCTTGCCTCCCAGGAGCAGCGTGGTTTAACCCTCTCCAGGACGAAACTGTTTGTTTTCTTAACAGTCCATGGTATATTCAATACTCTTCTCCAGCACCACAGTTCAAAGGCATCAATTCTCCTTCTATCCTCCCTAGTCATTGTCCAACTCTCTGATGCATAACAAGTGATTGCAAAGACCATGGCCTGTATCAGATGCACCTTAGTCTCTAGAGAGACACCATTGCTCTTCAGTACTTTGGAGAGGTCCCTAACGGCAGACTTTCCCATCGCAATACATCTTTTAACTGTCTGGCTGCTGGTGCCAAGAGTGTTGACCATGGAGCCAAGCAAACTAAAGCTGTGAACAATCTCAATCTCTTCATCATCCATCCTGATGCTGTCAGTTGGTCCAGTGGTGAGAATCTTTGTCTTCTTGACATTGAGCCTCAGTCCATACTGAAGGCTGCAGTCCTTGACCCTCTGCAGCAAGGGTCCTCCTCAGTTTCGGCAAGCAGGGTTGTGTCATCTGCATAAGGCAGGTTGTTGATAGATCTGCCACCAATCCTGACGCCACACTTGTGGCCTCTTATTAGGTCAGGAAAATTCTGTCCAGTCCTATCCTATCCTATCCTATCCTATCCTTGCTCTAGCCCTGGCTTGCTGAGAGTTTTTATCACAATTATGAATAGAATCATGTTTATCCTAAAGCTCCATGAATGACCTAACCCTGTACTTTGGAAATAGGATTTTTGAAAATACTATTAATAGAGTTAATATGAGGTCCAGCCAAAACAGGGTGGGCCAACATCCTGAGTGGGGTCCTGGTGGCATAGGACACCATCTGAGTGGGGTCCTGTTAAAGGGGAAGAGACCCAGAAGAGGGACAGTCCTGTGAAGATGTAGCTGTGAACCAAGGAATGCCCTGGTGCTACCAGGAGTGGGTGTGACAAGACAGGATTCTCTTCCAAGGATTCAGAGGCGGCGTGGCCCAGCTGAACCACTCAGCTGACCTTCCAGTTCAGAACCGTGAGACAGCACTTTTCTCTTTTTTTTTTTTATTAACAATTTATTGTCCGGTGAGAACTTCCTTCGGCCATAGCGTACACATCACTTTCTCTGTTTTCTAGTTTTGTTTTGTTTTTTTTTTTAAATTTAGGTTATTTTTCATTTCAATGAACATCTACAGAGATTTTGGGATTCCATTCATTCATTGTTGCACCCTTCTCCCCGCACAAACCCCTCCCTCCTCCCCCCCCCCCCAGCACTTTTCTCTTTTAACCAGCCACTCACTTTGTGGTGTTTTGTAATGACCACCTGATTATGCTGCCAGTTCAAGCATGATGAGAAAGATTTGAGAGTCAAATCAGTCATTTACAACCAGAAATTAATGTTGAACTTTGTCAAATAGTTTTTCAGCATGCATGGAGATAATAATATTTTTTTCCTTATTAGTTAGTTAATATGATAAGTTATGTTGATTTTTGAACGTTGAACCAGCTCTGTTACTGCTGTAATACGTTAGCCATTTTATCTGTTTCTATGTCCCGTTTTCTAAAGTTTTTTGAAGGTGTTTGTGTCTGTGTTGATGAGACACTGTCATTCGCCCCTCATGGCTCCATCTGGTTTTGGCATCAGGTTCATGCTAGTGTCATGAAGTGAGCAGAGAAATATTTTCTTGTCTTTAATTCTTTGGAAAAGATTTTAGAGCATTGTTATGAGTTCATTTTTGTGCATTTTAAAAATTAATAGACTTACTATTTTAGGGACAATTTGGGGGTTTACAGGAAAATAAAATATAATTTACATAATGCCCTCATCCAGTCCTTGGAGAGGGACGTCATGCTTGGGAGGGTGGAGGGACAGCGCAGGAGGGGAAGGCCCTCTATGAGGTGGATTGATTCCACCACTGGGGTAATGGGAGTAGGTGTGTGGGAGACAGTTAGATTGTCAAGGAATAGAGCAGGGTTTTGGGCTGTTGTCCATAGGGTCACCATGAGTTGCAGACAACTTGACAGCACACAGCAACAACAACAACAATGCTCTCATACACTCTCTCGTCCTGACCTCTCAGTTCCCTGCCTGTTACTTTAGGGCATTTGTTGCAGGGGTGATCCAATTCTGGTGACATATGAACTAAGGAGACTTGGTGACGTCGTGAGTGAAGCTTAGGACAGTTAACCGGAAGTTTGGCAGTTCATACCCACCAGCTGTCCTGAGGAGAGAAAAGGACAGACCTGATCCTGACGAGACTGCGTCCTTGAGAGCCCTACAGAGCGGTCGGACTGGGTCCTTATGGAGTCGCTAGGAGTCAAACCAGTTCAACAGGCACGTGTTTGGCTTGGGGTTCAGATATAGTCTCCATTAGATGTCACCTTTATGTTGTGCACCCCTGTGGGTTTGGACACATGCACAGTGCCATGTGCCCACCATTTCAGTACCATAGAGAATAGTATCTGTGCCCCCCAAATGCCCTCTGTCCATCCTAGCCATCTTTCCCTCTCTCCTCCCGAAGCACTGATGTGATGACCGTCTCTGCGGCTTACCGTCCCAGGCTTCCATTCCGCTGGACTCACACAGCCTGTCACTCTGTCTTCTTTGCTGGGCGGCGCGCATGCAGTGTTCTGCCCAGGCCTCTTGACATTTCGGAGGCTCATTTCTTTATAGCCCTGAGTAACACTCCGATTGTGGAAGATCTTGTTTCTGAGTTTGGCAATCAAGTGCAAAGTTGCTATTGACTCAATGTGTAGATAAATACAGTGAAGTGGGTGGATTACATATAAGACCATGTTAATTTTGTACTCAAACAGGCTACTGTTGGCATCGTTTATCCTCATGGTGAAGGGACGGGATCCTGTTGGTGGGTGTTCATTCCTCGGTGTTTCATGCCGTCAGGGTTTGGGATGTTTTAAAAATTCTATTCTTGCAGGTTGCAACCTGCATGATGCAGATGATATAACATTGTTAGCAGAAAGTGAAGGATACCTGAAGCACACACAGCAGAAGAGAAACGAAAAGAGCCTTCAATATGGATTGCATCTCAGCATCAAGAAAACAAAAATTCTCACCATGGGACCAATAGGCAACATGATGATAGATGGAGACGGATTGAAGTTGTCAAGGGTTTCATTTTACTTGGACCCACAATCAACGTCCATGACAGTAGATGTCAAGAAATCAACAGATGTGTTTTATTGGGAAAATCTGCTGCCAAGGACCTATTTAAAGGTGCTGAAGAGCAAGGATGTTAGTTAAAAGGCTAAGGTGTATTTGTTGCGAGCCATTTTTTTATTATTTCCCATGCTTCAGAAAGTGGAACAATGAGGAAGGTTGAGGAAGAATCAATACTTTTGAGTTGTGGTGTTGGAGAAGAGTATTGAACATGCCGTGACAGCCAAAAGGACCAACCAGTCTGTCCCAAGGCGGGCACACCAGAGGGCTCCTTCGAGGTGACGGTGCTGACCCCTGGTCTCACTGACTTTGGACATGTCAGGAGGAACCAGTTCTTGGGATGGACATCATGTTGGGAAAGGCAGAGGGTCGGTGAAGCGAAGACGGCCCTTAGTGAGACAGAGTGGCTCTGTGAATGCCACAGTGGGCTTAGTGTCAAGCGGACTGTGAGGTGGGAGCAAGCCGGGCCCCTTCGTACGTGTTTGTAGAGTCGCTGTGAGTCGTAGTGGACTTGAAGGCTGCCAGCAACAACAACGTTTTTGTGTAAGCTTTGATGGCGTGTTGTTATGGGCCATTGAGTCGCCTGCCACTCACAGTGACCCGTATACAACAGCCCCGAACCCTGCCCTGTCCTGAGCCAGCCTCTGACTCTGAGAGCACCCACACCCCCGTTTCCCCAGAGACACATCAGGTTATTAACCAAAAGGTCAGTGGTTTGAATCTACCAGCTGCTCTGAGGGACAGAAGTGATCGTTTCCTCCCATAAAGATTTACAGCCTTGGAATCTGATGGAGGCCCCGGGGGGTCAGTGGCGACTGGCAGTGGGGGGTTTTGGTAATAAGGTACATTTGGTAGCTTTCCACGATTTTACTTTTTAATAAAGCAAATTATGTTAATCTTCTTTTCATATACTTATTTTCTATCTGGATATCTTCTCCGATGAGATGTCTGTTGACATTGTTTTCCTGACTATAAATTGATTGCTCGCTTTTTTGTTGCTGATTTTTTGAGAGTTGCGGGGAATCTGGAGAATGAACCCTTCATCAGACATGTGTTTGGTGACTGTTGTCCCTCAGTTGATGGCTTGTCTTCTTATTCTCTCAACAGAGGCCATCACAGAGAAGGTTTGAATTTTAATAACGTCCAGTTTATAAATTTTCTTTGTGACTATGTGTCAGGGCTGCAGAGCTGCCCGCGCCCTTCCCAGAACAGCTACAGGAATGATAAGAGCGGCAGCTGCGACTCTGTCCGTCTCCGTCAGAGCTGCAGAACGGTTCCCCCTCCCTTTCCCAGGAATAACTATCCACGACACCAACTTGCTCCCTTATCTTGTACCAAGTGGCTGCGAACATCCTAACTCCCAATTTCCTTGTAAGACAATATAAAACTCCACTTCCTTCTCCATAAACTGCCTTTCTTGGCCTGAACTGGGTTCTGTCCTTCCTCCATGAATTACTATCACCACGTTCTGCTTTCCCATCTGACATGTGAAGGGCCTGGGAGCCATTGCTCATGTCCTCACAGCAAAGCTGAATAAACTGACCATGAGCAACACTTCTTAGATTGTCCACGGACCTGAGGGTACAGGGCAGACTGCTCCTACGGCAGTGGACACTGGCCAGGACGGAGGGCCCCAGCTTACTAGGAGCGGGGTCAGAAGCCCTGATAGAGTGAGTGTTGGTAGAACTCCAAACTGGACAGCTGCAGGGGCTCCGTGTGGGCCAACGTACAGGCGGCTCTGGGGGGTCTAGCTTTAGGGAGACCACACACCTCAGTTTCCTTCTTATTCCTCACCAGCCCTTCTAGGTTTTTGTGTGAATATAGAAGAAAAATAATCTTGTGCTTCCAGCAGGGAGAGGACAGAAAATAATAACCATTTTGACGTATCTTGGAGCTTGGCAATTTATTGAAACCTTCCTTTTACAGAAGTGATTTAACCAAGTCCAACCTGACTTGGAATTTAATCAGTCTTGCTGACCTGAGCAGGGAGTCACAGAAAGCTCTCAAAGGAGCATCTCGGCGGCACTTCCTCCCAGATTTGTTTGTACCTTTGTCAGTCTGTGGGCTACTCTTCTCCAACCCATACCACAACTCAAAGGCATAGGTCCTTCTGTCGTCCTTATTCATTGTCCAAATGCGTAGGAAGTAACTGAAAATCCGTGACTTGGATCAGGTGCACCTTAGTCTTTTAACAGTCAATGTGCTCTTTAGCACTTTGGAGAGTCCTTCAAAGTAGATTTTCCCAAAACAACATGTTTTTTGATTTCTTGACTTTTATTATCATGGATGTTGATTGTGGATCTAAGTAAAAGGAAACTGATGGCAGCTCTTCAACCTCTTCTCCGGCTACCATGATGTTGCTTTTCGGTCTGGTGGTGAGGATTTTTGTCTTCTTGATGAGATGTCATCCATAGTGAACACTGCAGTCTTTGACCTTCTACTGCAAGTGTTTCAGGTCTTCTTCACTTTCAGCAGCAAGGTTGTGTCATCTGTGTGATGCAGGTTGTTGTTGAGTCTTCCTCTGATTCGTTTTCTTCTTCATAAAGTACAATCTCTTGAATTACCTACTCAGCTTACAGATTGAATAGGTATGGATTTTAAACCTTTACTGATTTTAAACCATGAAGTGTTTCTTTGCTCTGTTCAGGTACAGGATTCATGGAAGCACAATTAGTGCTCTGGGATTCCCATTTTTCTCAACATTATCTGTAATTTTTTAGGATCTACATGATGAAAATGCCTTTGTATTGTCAATAAAATGCACATAAACATCTTTCTGGTATTATCTGCTCTCAGCCAGGAACTATCTGGCACCAGCAATGATCTCGCTCATTCTATGGCCTCTTCTATTCCTCCTTGTATTTCTGGCAGGCCTCTCTCTCTCTTTTAAAATTAATTATTAATTTTAATGAAAGTTTACAGAGACTTTGGATTTCCATTCATTCATTGTTGCACTTTTCTCCCTGCCCAACCGCCCCCCGCCCAGTTCACTCTTCTCTTTGAAAAGTAAAAGAAAAATTTCTTTCATTTTTATACAATTTTTAACCCCAAGTCTACTTCACTCTGCAGCCTTCACTCTGGACTCCTGTCATGACAATAATACCTAATCACATATCCCTTTTAAGCAGTTCTCTCCCTCATCTGTTCCAATGCAGTATACATTATTTATCCCATCTTTCTCAGTCTCCCCCCAACCCCGAGGTCAGTCCTGTTTTACAACAGTGGCACCATGCAGTATTTGTCCTTTTGTGACTGCGATACTTCTTCACTCAGCATAATGTCCTCCAGCGTCACCCATTTTGAGTAATATTGCATGAGTTCTTTGTTTTGTTTTGTTTAGTACGAGCTCCTTGTTTTTCAATGCAGCATAGTATTCCATTGTGTGAATATACCACAGCTCCTCTATCCATTTGTTTTTTGATGGGCACTTAGGTTGTTTCCAACTCTTTGCTATTGTGAACAAAGCCGCCATAAACATGGGTGTGCATATATCTGTTTGGGTGTCAGTTACGATCTCTTTTGGGTATATTCCCAGTAGTGGAATTGCTGAGTCAAATGGCATCTCTATTTGCAACTTTTTGAGAAAGCGCCACGCCGCCTTCCACAGTGGTTGCACCATTTTACACTCCCACCAACAGTGAATAAATGTTCCAGTTTCTCCACAACCTCACCAGCATCTGATATTTGCTGTTCTGTTAAATTTTGCTATTCTGACTGGGGTGAGATGATATCTCATAGTTGTTTTGGGCAGTCTTCTCTTGATGGACTGTTAAAAATCTTCAGCAAGATTTGACTTGCAAGTGACATTGTTTGATAATTTGCACATTCTGTTGGCTGACTTTTGTGGGGAATGGACATCAAAGTGAATCTCTTCCAGTTGTTTCATTAGACAGCTGTCTTCCAAATTTCTCGGCATGGACTAGTGAACACATCCAGGGCTGCATCTGTTTATTGAAATATGTTGATGGTACTGCAGCAATTCCTGGGGCCTTAGTTTTGCCAATGCCTTTAGCATAGCTTGCACGTCTTCATTCACTAGCATTGGCTTTTGATCTTACCTACTTCCGGACATGTGTGCATGTTGACCAGCTGACTGAGAGCCAGTCCTGCTTCATCATCTGCGTGGGTCTGGACTTCCCCTGATGGAGGCCAGCATGGTGACCCCACATTCATTCATTGTCTATGTGAGTCTGGACTCCCCCTGACGGAGGCCAGCATGGTGACCCCACATTCATTCATTGTCTATGTGAGTCTGGACTCCCCCTGACGGAGGCCAGCATGGTGACCCCACATTCGTTGTCTGTGTGAGTCTGTACTCTCCGCTGAAGAAGGCCAGCGTGGGTGACCTCACTGACATTTGAAATGGCAATGTCTGACGTCCAGCATCGCACCCCCTGCTGGACTCACATGGACTTGGAGGCCAGGCCCTGGGGCTCGCAGTGCAGCTCACTGTATGGACGGCACCATGAGCCCGGTCATTAACCTACAGACTAGGTGTGCTCCTTGTCCAGGGGCATCGTGGTGGACAGGCCTGGCATCCTCCCTCAGGAATGACTCCAGTCCATTCCAGCTCCTGGTGACCCTGGGTTTCAAGGTCGTAAATCTTCCTTTAAATAAACTGCCCACCTTCCACCTGGGGGTGCCTGGTGGACTTGAACCGCAGACCTTTGGGTTAGTAGCCCAGCACACAGTGAACAGCCCAGATGATCCTAGAGAGCAATGCTCTGAAAACCTGGGGGGCCATGGCTCCGGGTCGACTCCGTGCCAATATGCTTGCTTGGTTTTATAGACAAGGAGATGCAGCCGGGAGAGAACTGAAGCCACGTGGGGACTGTCGACAAGGCTCGCAGTTCTGCCGACAGGAAAGGACCCTGCACGGCGACGACTCTGGTTCCCGAGAGGTGAGGCCGTGAACGTCTGTTCCCTGAGCCCCGTGGGAGGTCCGCGTAGCAGCACTGAGGGCCCCCTTCCCTCTGTGGTCCTGTGTGGGCCAGGATTTCAGATACCAGCAGGGTCACCACGGTGGACAGACCTCAGTGGGACTTCCAGAATAAGATGGACTAGGAAGCAAGCCTGATTGACCATCACATTTGAGATAACGGACCCTGGAAAACCCAGCGGATAGCTGCCAAACACTGTCCAGTATGGTGGGAGATGAGGCCCCGGCTGAAGGGGTCAGTGAAGGAGAGGAGAGCCCTCAACGCAATGGCTCACTGGATGCAGTCACGGCTCTAAGCAGGGATGGTAGGTTGACACCGGACGGGCCACAGTTTGCCCTGCTGTGCTCGGGACCTGTGGGTAAGAAACAATCTGATGGCAGCAGCCACAGTGACAAGAGACTGAGAGATTTTAGGCTGCAGTTGGGTGGGTCTGGTCCTGCATCTCGGCCCTCAGTTCTGAGGCCTTCAGGACACTGGCCACACGGACCCCTGGTAACCTCTCTGAGGTCTCAAGTACAAGGCTTCTCCCCCCGACACCCAGTGCCCATCCAAACCCCTGCCAGGAGTAGGGTGCAGGGCATACTTGGGGGGTGGCTCAGGGCTGTCCAAGCTCCCAGCATGAGTCCTTGCTGCCCCCGAGGGAGACCACTGGCTTCAGGACACCAGCCCAGGGTCTCCTCAGTCTCCTGTCTCAGACTTGTCCCCTGGTAACAAAGCTGGAGCTGTCCCATGGGGCAGGAGAGGGAGGACAGGACCAGTGAGGAAGGATGGGGCCCAGGGACAGGCAGCTGGCTGAACCTGCACCACAAAGGGGCTGCCCAAGGCCAGAGGCTGGCTTCCGTCCAGGTCAGGGGCCGTGCTCATCCAGGGACAGTTTAGTGGGGCAGTGGCTTTGTGAGTGGTGAGTGGCCATCTCAGGGCAGCTTACAGGACACTGATGGGTAAGAGGATTGGGAGGCCACGTGTCCACTCCAGTGGCCACTGTCAGGACCACAGGAGTGACTGCAGAGTCCCGGACGCTGAGGGCAGAGACTTGCACAGGGAAGGCCTGCTCTGGACCAGGCACAGGTGTTGTCAGAGTCCCCACCCTGACCTCAGGGGCCTCTCATGAGCAAGGCCTGCAGCCCAGCACCCCTGGCTGGCAGTGGTGGGGTGGGGGGTACCCCAGTGCCCTGGTTCCCACTCCCCACCCCACTGTGCCAAGCAGGACGCCCCAGCCTGAGGCACCCTGGAGCATGCAGGCAGGTAGCCTCTGCTCACCGCCTGGCTAGGAGGCGGCCGGCCTGCCTGAGCCTGTCCCCCTGGGTGGACGCCTTGTGGACGTGTGCCGGGGAGTGTGCAGGCGGTTGCAGGTGCGGCATGGGCGTGGATGCACGCACGCGTCTGTGAGTGGCCGGGCACGTGTCGCCTTCCCTGCGTGTGCGAGCCTGTGTGTGGTGAACCCTGGGAGCATGGGCCCTGGGCCAGGCTAGATGGGCAGTGTCTCCCTTGAGGTCACTGTGGGGGTGTGTGGGAGCCACACAGGTCAGCACCTGGTGGCCGGCCTTGTTAGAAATGGGGGCCATGAGCAGGAGTGGGAGGAGGACAATGCCCACCAGAGAAGCCAGCCTGGAAGGGGCACCACCTATGGTCCTCCTCTCTGGGGACGCCTTAGGACTGGGAGTGGCACAGGGGAAGCAGGTGAGAGGTGACCAGGTGCTGGGGGGGGGATTGCTTAAGGGGGCCGCAGGTTTCCGTTTGGATGAGGACAGAGATCTGGAAACAGATAGAGGCGTGTTACACAAGCCGAGAGCAGTAACACCCTGGACGCCACCTCAAATGTGGCTCAAATGGTAGACGTTCAAAAGTGTCTGTGATTGTGGTGAAAGTTTAGAGCAGAGTGATCTCCACTGGACCACTCATTCGCCTTGGGAATCAGGACTTAGGTCACAGGCTTCTGTGAGACAACCTCTTCCCACCCCTCCTGGGGCTTCCTGGCCTACGGTCCTCTCCTGGCCCCTTCCTGCCTTCCGAGCCATGATCTCCTGGTTACCTGAGAGGAACTGAGAGCCTCGGTGGTTGCTGACCACCTTACAGGCCACTTGCTGTGTTGTTTGACTGGAAGTGGAGTCACTGGCATGGCTTAAGGGTGTAAAGGATGACCTCAGTGGCCCTGGGGGCACAAGCACTCTTTACACATTAGTCTCCTATGCAAAAGAAAAAGAAAGACAAGTGGTGGTTGGAATCCTTCACCTGCTCCAGACCACACAAATGGGCAGGCCCCTCCTATCGAGCCTTGGAACCTTGGGCACCTGATGGAGGCCACAGTGAGACAGGCCGAACTCCATGACCGGGGCCGGGCCTCTGTTGAAAGGCTTAACTCTGGGGTTCTCACAGTATCTGTCACAATGATGAACCTCATCTTATTATTAGTAGGAATTTTGCTCCACATCTCCCCTCTCCCTCCGACACTGATGCCAGATCACGCTTGCCTTATTCTTAAAGGTAAAGTCTTTGCTTTTTCACACTTTAAATAGGCCCTTGGTAGTAGATTTGCCTCTGTGGGACCCCTTCAGGCAATGATAGCTGGACCCACCTGGTCTTTTCTGGGATGGGGTTCCATTAATCTCGATTATGGGATTAATCTGGATTAGGGATTAATGGGTGGCCCATCAATCTGTGTGCTTTTAACTTCCGCACTCCTTTTGCTCTGGATGAGAAGTCACCTTACACAGGCGACTGCCGCCTGTGAAGACTCCACTGACATTGATAACTGTGAACTGTGGGGTACAAACTGACCTAGGAGTCGCCCAGGAACCCGAGCCCCAGTCTCAGTGATTGTCAAACAGTACACTTTGTGTTATGTGTCATCCACCACGATTTTGGTCGGTAGGTGCCATCGACCTATGTCAGAGGAAGACACATCACAGTCTGCGTAGTGCAGTGACACAGCCCTGCTCGTGGAAGGAGAGGAGGCCTTGGGAGGCTTGCTGCCGGAGATGGAGAACCCCAGTCCTCCTCACGGATGCCATCTGCACACAACTGCTGACCACAGCTCTGGAAATCGGCACGATGCCTCCTGGTCCTGCTGCGTCTCACCCACCTTCGCTGCCACGTGATGTCCGTTGTCGCAGTCACTGTGACAACCACCTTGCTGAGGACCTCTTCCTGTTCACTGACCCTCTGCTTTTCCAAACATAATCCCCCTTTCCAGGGACTGGCCCCCCCGTGACACAGGCTCAGACGTGAGATGAAGCGTGTCGCCCATCGCAGCACTGGCCATGATGTGTCCACGTCGAGTTTGGTTGCCATTTCGGCAGTTGATGGGGTGTTTGTGATTTTCGCAGCCAGCACCGCACTGAAGGGTGATGATCCCTCCTCAGCCTTCCTCCTCCATTGTCCAAGCGTCTGTTCTCATGGAATGATTGAAAACGTCACATCTTCGATCAGGCAGGCCTTAGTCTTTAAAGTAACACGTTGATAGTACTTTTGATAGTCCTTGACAGTCTATTTGTCCATTGCAATATGTCCTTTGATTTTTAAAAATTTTTATTTTATTTTATTCATTTTGGCACATTTTCTTCACCCCCCCCCTACTTTCTCAAAATGTTGCAGGATTGTTGTCAGATGATAGATAGATAGATAGCCTAATCACATACTTCTTCAGACAATTTTTCCCTCATATGATCTAACACAGGGTTCATTGTCTATTATCCACTCTTTCCCCATTCTCTCCCCAACACCCCCCCATGTCTGCCCTATTTTATGACAGTGGAGTTATACAGTATTTGTCCTCTTGTGACTGATGTATTTCACTCAGCATAATAACCTGTATTGTATGCAGATAACACAAGTTTTCTTGCTGAAAGTGAGGAAGACTTGAAACATTTGTCATTGAGGATCAAGGTCTGCAGCTTTCAATATGGATTACATTTCAATGTCGAGAAGACAAAGATTCTTACCACTGGACAAATAGGCAACATCATGGTGGATTATGAAGAGATTGAAACTGTCAACAGCTTCATCTTACTTGCATCCACAATTAGCACCATTGGTACCAGCAGTCAGGAAATAAGGAGATGAATTGCATTGAGAAAGTCTGCAGTTAGGAATCTTTCCAAATTATTGAGGAGTAAAGATGTCAGTTTGACAACTAAGGTGTGTCTGATTTAGGCCATGTTTTTTTCCAATCACTTGTTATGCATCTGAGAGCTGGACAATGAATAAGGATGAAAGAGGAATTGATGCTTTGAGCTGTGGTGTTGGAGAGCACTGAACACCCCACAGACTGCAATAAGAACAGCTATGTCTTGGAGAAGGTGCAGCTGGAGGGCTCTTTGGAGGCAAGGATGATGAGGCTTTGCCTCAGATCCTGTGGACATGTTACTAGGAGGGACTGGTCCTTGGAGAGGGACATGATGCTGGGAAGAGTGGAGGATCAGTGAAGGAGAGGAAAATCTTTGACAGAGTGACTGCCACGATGGGCTCTAGTGTGTCAGGAATTGTGAGGATGGCACAGGATAGAACAGGGTTCAGATCTGCTGTTCATAGGATTGCTATAAATTGTACTCGACTAGACAGCCCCTAACAACAACAAAAACAATGTCCTTCAGGCTCCTCCATGTTGTGTAATGTTCTATGAGTTCATTATTTTTCAATACTGTGTAATATTCCATTATGTGAATGTTCTGTGGTTTTTCTGCCCATTCATTTGTTGATGGGTACTCGGGTTGTAACCGTCTCTTTGCTGTTGTGAATAATGCAGCAGTAAACACGGGCGCACACACATCTGTTTGAGTTGTGGCTCTGGTTTCTTTAGGGTCTATTCCTAGCAGTAGAATTGCCAGCTCAGATGGTGTTTCTATTTCCAACTTCTTGAGAAAGTGCCAGACCGCCTTCCATAGTGGTCGCCCCACTTCACGTTCCCACCAGCAGTGACTTAGGGGTCCAG
The DNA here is from genome assembly GCF_000299155.1 of Elephantulus edwardii. Taxonomy (NCBI): domain Eukaryota; kingdom Metazoa; phylum Chordata; class Mammalia; order Macroscelidea; family Macroscelididae; genus Elephantulus; species Elephantulus edwardii. The sequence continues at coordinate 2,414,958 of NW_006399876.1, read as the reverse complement.
TCTCCCCACGGGCTCGCTGCCTTTGCAGTCTGTCATTTGATTTCCTGACTGCGAATTCCATGGGTGTTGACTGGAGGTCCAAATCAAAGGAAATCCTTTACAACTTGAATCTTTTCTCCACTTACCTTGATGTCATTTACTGGTCCCATTTGAAGATTTTGGTTTTCTTGATATTGAGGTGTGATGTATATTGAAGGCTATCGGCTTTGATTTTCAATAACTGCTTCAATATTTCTTACTTTTTGTTGAAACAAGGTTGTGTCATTTGCACAGTGCAGGTTGTTGATGAGTCTTCCTCCAGTCGTGATGCCATGTTCTTCGTAGAGTCTGGCTTGCTCGGCATAGAGAATGAGTCGGGGTGGAGACAGGAGACAGCTCCGATGCACACCTTTCCTGATTTGAATTCAAGCAGTGTCTCATTTATCTTGATGTCATTTATTGGTCTCATTTGAAGATTTTGGTTTTCTAGATATTGAGGTGTGATGTATATTGAAGTTCTGAGAAAGTGTAGCCAGGGTGCCCTTGGAGGCAAAGAAGACCGAGCGGAGCCTCACGGACTAGGGCGTGTTGTTGGGGGTGGTGGTGCAGATTCTTGGAGAGGGACATGATGCTGGGAAGGGAGGAGGGTCGGTGAAGGAGAGGAAGGCCTTCCGCCAGGCGGCCTGACACGGTGACGGCCACAAAGGGCCCGGTGATGCCAGAGATGAGGGTGGAGAGGACAGGGCAGGGGCAGGGATGTTGTTCACAGGGTCGCTGTGAGCCACACTTAACTCATCGACCACGGACACCACCACCACGTGAGCTTAGGGGATACAAGGACCAGGAGGGGTTGGTCCGTATTTTCCAAGTCACTGACTTAAAAAAAAATGAATTATAAAGGGAACCCAAGATCCTCCTATGCCCAGTGAAAGGGCCTTGACCTATAACGGGGAGGAGACGAAATAATACTTGTTGTTGTTGTCGTTAAGTGCCGCTGAGTCGTAGATGACTCATAGCGACCCTATGAATGAAACACCTGAACACTTGTATAACTTTCATCGTTTCTCCAAGTCCATATGGTTTCTGGAGGCAAGCTGTTTCGGAAGTGGATGCCACTCCTGCTTTCAAGCTTAGAAAGAATAAAATGGTGTTCACAATTCTAAAAAAATAGGAAAGAAAACCATGCCCACAAGACCCCAAAGCACCTTTGGTTACATCCACCTGAATCAGAGCCATGTCATGATGTAACCAATGGCCTGACCGCTAGTGAGCAAAGACCAGGTGTGTGACGTGGTAACACCAGAGGGTCAGACGTGAAGGAAGCAAAAAGTCATTACAAAGACAAGAAGGAAAGACGGAAAGACAGGAAGGAAGGA
>NW_006399876.1:2408639-2413503 GCF_000299155.1 Elephantulus edwardii | reverse complement strand
AAGGAAGGGAGGAAGGAGAAAGGAAGGAGGAAGGAAGGAAGGAAGGAACGAAGGAAGGAAGGAAGGAACGAAGGAACGAAAGAAGGAACGAAGGAAGGAAGGAAGGAAGGAACGAAGGAAGGAACGAAGGAAGGAAGGAAGGAAGGTAAAAGCGGCCGTCAGAAGAGACCCTGAAGAGGCCCGGGGGCTCCCTGGCAGCTTGACTTCCACCTGCACAGGTGACGCCGGTGGCAGGGCCTCTGGTGCTGCGTCCCTGTCCTTGAGGTCACCCGCACTTAGCGCTTTGAGACGGCTGCTCCATGAGCTCACGGCAGGGCTCTGCCCCAGCGGCTCCTCTGACGCTGGTTCTGACCCTCGGGCCGAGGGCACCTGTCTGGGCCCTCTCTGCCAGCTCTGTCCACTCTGTCAGGCCTGGGTCTGGGGGCGCCATCTCGGGAGGTCTGGTCTGTGACTTGGCTGCCGCCTGTGAGCCAGTACGTGGTCCTGATGGAGGGACGTGTGGACTGTGCAGTTCACCAGGGGCTGACGCTGGCGGGAGTGGGCGACCTTCTGGGGTGGAAAGCAGGCTCTGAAACTGCTCAAGCTGGAAACAGAAACAGGAAACATCGGTAAATCTCAGAAAGAAAACAGCTAGAAAAACCAGAAAACACAATATGTTTACTGCATTGAAGCCGATGAGGGAGAGAATAGTTTAAAAGTAATATATTTTAGGGCATTATGATTCTCATAAGTCTGGAATGAGGGTTGTAGAGTGGAGTATACTCGGGAAGGGGGTGGGGGTGGGGGTTTGCGGAGGGTGTTATGTACCAATGAAGGAGTTTTTCTTTTGCTTTTCAAGGAGAAGAGCGAACTGGGGGTGGGGGTGGGGTGGGCAGGGTGAAAAGTGCAACAATGAATGAATGGAAATCCAAAATCTCTGTAGATGTTCATTGAAATGAATTTTTTTTAAAAAAAGGAAAAACACCCCAAAACCAGAGAACATGAGACTCTGACACTTGCTCATCAAAGCGTCGCCGTGGAGTGAGTGGGGAGATGGATACGAAGCAGGTGCCCTGTCAGAGGACGTCAGAGGGCAGCTGAGTGAGTTCGGGCCGAGGAGTCAGGGCCGTGGGCTAGGAACCCAGGGGGAGGGACTCACTCTGCGTTGCTCAGGTGGAAAGAACTGGAAGAAGTGTCCAGCCCTGAATTCCAACAGTGAAGGATTCTATGAGCAAAAACATTGAAAATGGCAAAAAAAGAAAACAAATGTGGAAGGGTGTGCAGTCCCTGAGTGAAAGGGCTGGACATGGAAGGGGTGTGCAATCTCTGACTGAAAAGGCTGGACAGGGAAGGAGTAGTCCGAGTCCCTGGCTGAAAAGTCTGGCTGCTGTCCAGCCACTTCCAGAGGCCGCGCATGACCAGACCTGACAGTGCTGAAGGGAGAATTTCAGTGACACTGACAAAAAATAAGGCCCCGGGTACTGAGCTGTCCCAACAAGTGGTGCCGGGCAGCCAGGATTCACAGGCCTGCCAGCTGGGAGAGGCCCAGCCGTGCCCACTCCAAATGCAGCAGAAAGCAGACGCTGGACAACAGCCCCGTCAGGATCATACACAGGTACAATTTCGCTGAAGACAATGTAAAAACAAAAAGATTGCAGCCACACATTCAAGCTGGGTTCAGAAGAGGCCGTGGGATGAGGACCACCGCTGCCGATGTGAGCTGGATCTTGGCTGAGCGCAGACTCCAGAAGGAAGTTTATCAGCATTCTGTTGACTATGCAGCGGCCTCTGGCTGTGCCTCCTGATAAACTGTGTAAAGTATTGTGCGGACGGAGAACCCCAGCACCCTTAACGGTGCCCACATGGAACTGCAGAGATCGAGAAGCCGTCATTTGGACAGAAGAAGGGGATACTTCGTGGTTTAAAACACATAGAGGTGTGCTCGGCCTCCCAGCCTCTCATCCCTGTTAAATCTGTGCTGAGCAGACACTGCAGGACACCAGGCACTATGACAACGAGGGAACCAGGCTTGAAGAAAACGCGTCAACAAACTGTGACACAGACGGTCCAGCTTTCCTGCTGGAAACCAAGAAGGTCTGATGAAGATCAGACCATGACCTGGAGTGTGGATTACGTGGCAGCATCAAGAACGCACAGGTCTTGGCCGCGGACGGGCTGCAGTGAGTGACCTTGGCGCGGCTCTGCCGGCTGTGGTCATTGCTACTCTCATCCAGCACCAGAGCAGACATGTGAGGTGTCTGCGTCCACCAGGGCCTGGATACCTGCTAATCAGGAACACAAGGTATATGGCCCCTTGGGGGTGGGACGATGCAAATTAGGGACAGGGAACACCATGGTGGGGATTGGCCAGGTTTGCCCTCTTGTTTGGGTTAGAGAGGTCAGCCCGAGGTTGGAAGGAGGGGGCTTACGGCCTCAGCAGAGCGGCTAGCAGCAGAGTGTGGCTGGAGCAGGCTGACCCTTCAGCCTCAGGAAGCCCAGTGGGAGCTGAGCCAGTGCCAAGTGGCACCAGAGCTTCCTCGTACCACCAAGGTTCTCAGCACCCCCGGGACCCCTGCCTTTTCTAGGCCTCACTGGGCTTACCTGTAACTCCCCTCCCAGCTCAGGTCTGGCTCCTGATCCTACAAAGGACCAGGAAAAGGCCCCGACACCCTGGGCCTGCGTGGCCTCTGCATGTGGGGATAGGTTCCGGGCAGCGGGGGACACTGCCAGCCCCTTTGCACATCAGTGGCCCTGGTGCAAGCGCAGGGACCCCAGTGTCTATCCAGACCTGTCCCCCAGTTCAGCTGCAGACCAGCCTGACCCCTTTCCCCGGCTTAACCATTAACCGAGCGTCCTCAGCAGGCAGGCACAATGATGCGTTTGTTCACACATTGCAGTCCACTGGCAGGGCCCTGTGCGGCCATCAAAGCGGAGATTACGCCCCTCCGGGAGGGGCTTGTGCAAACAGAGGCAGGTGCTGGGGCCAGCTGGCGGCCACGAAGGGGGCTCTGCCAGGCACCCATAAAAGCCCCCAGACCTCCGTGCCATCAACCCATCTTGGGGTCCTTTGCACCCATCCAAGCACCCTTGAGGCTGCCTAGAACTGCAGTGCTGTCTTCTGTGGGCTGTTGGGGGATGTCCGGTCCTGGCCTCTGTCCATGCAGCCTCTGAGCTGGCAGTCTGTGCTGGGAGGATGGATGCTTTTGGTAAGTGAAGGCATATAACCCGTCAGACGGCTGGACTCCACCCCCAGAGGCCGTTCTGGCCCTGACTGTTCACCACTGTGCAGCCTCGTCCCTGCTGGGTCCTGTGCCCTATGACTTGAGCTGCAGGGTCAGGAAGCTGGGGATTTAGGATGGCAGGCAGCTCATTTAGCACCCTGCACAAGTGGGGCAGCAGATGTGGGGTCAGTCTTTGGCTGTGGACTTGGGGACTCCAGAGGTACAAAGACTGCTGGACACCACTTCTGTCCACATCACTCCTAGGGATCCAGGGGAGACTCACCTACAGGTGGACACTGGGGTCCAACCCACACAGAGCTGTGTGGACAGATTCCTGCTGGGACCCCCAACCCCAGCCCCCCAAGGACACACATGACCTTTCAGACACCAGGTGGGCAGACAGGAGGGTGCGGTGGGGCAGATGGTGACATGAAAGCAAAAGCAAAGCGGTCTCTGTCTCTGTCCGTCAGCAGGCCAGTGACCTTGGCGGGAGCTCACATGCTAGCTCTTGAATCCCACGCCCTGCCTGCCCAGCACTTCGCCTGCTTCCCAGGTTCACGTCCCCACAGCCCAGAAACATTCATCACAGTGTGTTGTTGTCACATGTCACAGGGTCAGTCCCAGCTCAGTGTGACCCATGCAACGAAGCCCTGGCCAGCCCTGTGTCACCCTCGCAGCCTCTGCCAGGCTCCGACCCATGGTGGGCATGCTGCCGGCCCCGCTCCATTGGGATCTTCCTCTCCTCTAGCCCTCTGCTTCCAAGCACGATGCTCTTTCCCAGTGACCGGCCCCTCCTGGCTCACCCCCAAATACATGAGGGAGGTCCCCCCTCTAAGAAGCAAGCTGGCTGAACTTCTTCCAAGGATGGCTTGTTCATTCTTCCGGTGGTTGTTGTTGTTAGATGCCGTCAAGTCGAGCATGACTCAGATGGACCCTGTGAACAGCAGATCTGAACCCTGTCCCATCCTCACCAGGCCCCAAACACCGGAACCCACTGCCGCAGTCACTGTGTCTGTCCTCATCCAGGGCCTTCCCGCTTGTGCTGAACCTCTGCCCGTCCAAGCACGATGGCCCCTCCGTGGAAGACCCTGCCCAGCACCATGCCCGAAGAACGTCAGACGAGCCTTCGTCCGCTTTGCGTCCAGGAGCGCTCCAAGACACACCGCCTTGTTCTTCCCCGCCAGTGTGGTGAGGCCCCTCTCCCTGCCTCTGTCTTCCTTGCTCACTGCCCAGCTCTCACACGCAGGGAGGTGACTGGGGGAACCATGCTGGAGTCAGGTGCCCCTTAGTCTTCCAAGTGACGTCCTCGCCTTGAGCATCTAACACGGTCTCTGCAGCGGATCTGCCCAAAGCTCTGTGCCATTTGATTTCCTGGCCACTGGGTATCAATTGTGAATCCAGGTGGGATGAGACCCTTGACACCTTCTGTCATTTCTCTCTCGTCACCATGTTGTCTGTCAGTCCAGGTGCGAGGATTGTTCTTTTCATGCCAAGGACAGTAAAATAACAAAAGGACCCCAGTCAGGCCCCTCATCCCCCTGCCTGTGGGATGCCCAGCCCTCTCATCCCGCCCCCTGGGTGACCCCAAGTCCCTCATCCCACCCCCTGTGGGACCCCAAGCCCCTCATCTCATCCCCTGTGGGACCCCAAGCCCCTCATCCCGC
>NW_006399876.1:2406104-2408228 GCF_000299155.1 Elephantulus edwardii | reverse complement strand
CCCTGTGGGACCCCCAGTCCCCTCATCTCATCCCCTGTGGGACCCCAAGCCCCTCAACCCGCTCCCTGTGTGACCCCAAGCCCCTCATCCCACCCCCTGTGGGACTACCAGCCCTGTCCTAGGCCTGGGTACTTCTAGGGCGCCCTGCCCCCTGCCTCTGCCATTGCTCCTGGCCCCTCTAGCCCCCCATGTCCAGCCACCCTGCCTTCTGCTGCAGGGGCTTGTGACCTGCCCACCTGCCTTCTGCCTCTGCCCCCTGCTCCTCAGCGCCCCCTCCTAGCAGGGACACTCACATCCTTCCTGGGAGCGGACAGGTCGAGGCACGTGAGCGGGCCACCCCAGGATGGGTTATTTCTGGAATGTGAGGACGGCCAGCCTCGGCGTGAGGCGTGGGCAGCTGCCAGCTTCTTCTCAGAACTGCCCGCAGGGGTGGGGTGACCCCATTTCTGCTTGGCAGCCAGCAGGCCCCACAGTGTGGCCTGCTGCCAGATGCCTCCCCAGGGCAGAGGTGGGGGGAGAGATTGCTGCAACAGCCCCCTCCCCAGGCCTGTGGTGCCTCTGCCTGCCGTGCGGGGTGCAGTGAGAGGGTGGGGAATGCAGACACGCCTTGAGCCCCCACATTCTGCACAGCCTCCCCTTCTCCGGCTCAGGCTGTCTCCTTGCTTTCTAGGCTCGCAGCTCACCTGTCCTACCTGCTCCCTGCATCCCAAGGATGGGCCTGGAGGGCGACATACACACCCCTGCCTGGCCTCAGACCTGCGACTTGGGGGCAGGGCTCGGGGCCCATTCTGAGAAACCCCACAAGTGAGATCGATGAGGGTTAGAAGTTAGACTGAGGGTGGTGGGGGGTACGAGTAGGGCTGGGGGGTGGAGAAGCTGTAATGGGGCTGGTGGTGGGTAGGGTAGTGAAGCAGGGTAGCGGTGACCCTTACATGTCCTGCCTCCTGTCTTCTTTGTCCTCCGCTGTGTCCCTGACCTGTTCTGTCTTCTTGAGCCCACTCACTGCCCCAGCCCCACACCCTGCAGTTCCTTAAACACAGGACCTCAGGACCTTTGCATGGTGGAAAGTTCCCCAGACAGCCTCCCAGGCAGGCCAATGAGGCCATTGTGGGTGACCTGCAGTGCGGGGCCTCAGGCCACACCCCCGTTTCCTCTCCCCACCTGCCTCTTGTGCAGTATCGAACACCACTGCTTGGTGCTTATTTGCCCCGACAGTCTGTCTGTCCAACCCCCACCCCAAGACCCCGCAGAAGGCAGCTGTGGAGGGCAGGTCCTGGGTGAGAACAAGGCCCGGTTCTGCCTTTGGCGGTTCCATTGTGGACCTCAGCCAATCCACCATCGACACAGTGGAGAGGGCATGGTGCCTTCTGGAAGGGGATGGCCTCACCATGGGGGCTTTCAAGGAGGACAGCACATGGCTGCATGCATCACTGTGTCAGGTGCCCAGGCCAAGACCTCTGCGTTTTCTCATTATGACGGCGCATGTTCACCCTGGAATCTGGGCGCCGTGTATAGTGAGGCCCTGGCCACCCTTAGCCAACCAGGGTCCCAGGCAAATCCACTGTCAAGTTTGACATGTGAGGAAGGAGCTCTCACACCGGCCACCATTTGACCATCGGTGGAAGACCCAGAGGGTGCAGCTCGGGTGAGCGCAGTCGACCTAGACGGCTGTGGGTCGGAGGCCTGCCCTGTGCAGCCGTGGGGAGCAGCGCCACACATCCTGACGTGATGGTCTGTCCACCTGAGTGGAAAGACGTGGGGACAGACAGACAGGCTCGGAGGCCTGGATTTCAACTCGACATCGCACCCATCAACTGCCTGCAGGGCTGTGTGAACAGTCATGGCCGCTGCAGAGTAAGCTGACACCGAGTGGAGCTTCTCACGGAGACGTTCTCTGTAGCGGAGCATCGTCCGGCCCCTGACCGTGTCCTGCCCACCCCATGAGCGCTGTCCTCGTCCTTCTTGGCCCTTTCTTGTTGTTGTTATGTGCCATTGAGTCACTTACGACTCATAGCGACCCTATGTACAAGAGCCCTAAATGCCGTTCTATCCTGTGCCAACCTAGTCATCTCAAACGCACTCATTCCCACCGCTCCACTCACAGAATCAATCCATCTCATCGAG
>NW_006399876.1:2402849-2405159 GCF_000299155.1 Elephantulus edwardii | reverse complement strand
ATTAGCACAATCAAATGTTCTGGGATTCCTATTCTTCTCAGAGTCAGCCATAGCTTATTGTGATCCACACAGTCAAAAACCTTTGCATAGTCAATGAAGCACAGATAGACATTCTTCTGGTATTCTCTGGTTTCTGCCTAGATCCATCTACCATTAGCTATAATATCCCTAGTACCACGACCTCTTCTAAATGCAGCCTGCACATCTGGCAGTTCTCTGTTGACATTGTTCTAAATGTTTTTGGATAAACTATGCCTGTGTCTTTCCTTCTACGAAGTAAACAAGCTAAAGGCTCCCGTGGTCACACCTGAAGAGCATTGTGGTTGTGTTTCTTCTGTGACTGAGCTGTCAACAAAGCCATTCTTCTTCTGTCTTCCTTCCTGCCACCCAGCTTTTGCTCGTGAACTGGTCGACGATACCCTGGTTCGGGCCAGGCACACAGCACTGTGACGTCATTGCTTGATGATCTTCAGAAGATCTTTTGCACAAGATTACGCCCGAGCCTTCTGAGGTCCTGATCGCTGCTTCTGTGGCTGCTGGCTGCTGATCCAAAGCAGAATGAAATCTGTGACAACTTCACTTTTCACACTGTTGTTTGTCCCTGCAGTTGTCAGATTCCCCCCTTTGTGCTGAGATGTAATCCTTACAGAAGGCTGTGCCTTTGATTCTCTCCAGCAGGTGCTTCGAGTCCTTTTTGCTCTCAGTGAGCAAGGTTGTACCACCTGCATCTGCAGAGAAGTGCTGAATTTGCCTTCAATCCCGATGCTGAATTTGTCTTCACATAGTCCAGCCTTTTGGAGCGTATGTTGAGCATACGGAGTGACTAAGAAGGTGTGAGGACCTGCTGCACTATTTATCAACCTGGAATAGGGAATTATTCCTTCGTTCTGTCTGAATGGCCGCCTCTTGACCCTGGCCAGGGCTGCTCATCCTGTATTAGAGTCCACATCTTCACGTACCTCCACGCCGTCATCACACAGTAAACATCTCTGTAGACTCACTCAAGATCCATCTCACAGTCACAATGATCTTGCAGAGCCCCTTCCTGTGAGTCTAGCTCAAACTTCTGACAGTTTCCGAGGATTGTGATTGATGATATTGTTGGACAGACACAGTGGGTTTGTAATAACCTAATATGTGTAAGAATGGTTGAATGCAAAACCAGATCACAACAAAAAAGAGAAAGAAAGAAGGAAATAGTCCTGGAACTCCACATTGTGTGGGTTTACCTTCAATGGCACAGGCGTGTGTATGGATCGCATTGAGTTGCTTAGCCAGGGAGCTGACTTGGGGATTTCTCGGCACAGATAAGTGGATACTTGTCTGGTCATGGGAACGTCTGCGGGTTCCTGGGCCTTGACCTCAGCCTCGGAGCTTCTCGGTCACTTGGTGCCTCGTTCGGTGCTTGAACACCGACCAGGTGTTTTTTTCAATACGCTCTTTATCTTCTTTTGGTGCTTTTTTTTTTTTTTTAGTGAAGGATGCGGGCATCGATGGTGCTTCTTATCCTCTAGCAACGCACCTTGAGGTTTCTCACTCTCTTCACTTCTTCCAGGAGGGATGCGATTATCTTTTGGGTTCCCAGCACCAGGTCTCTGCACGTTTCATTGTAATTCTGCACTGCGTCACCTGAGTGACCCTATGCAGTCTGCTCCGCTGTCCTCGCTGTCATTTCTTCTACTTGCTTTAGCTGCTCTGCGATCAAGTGCACGTTTCAGAGCTTCTCTAACACGCAGGTTGATGTTTCCCAACCTTCTTCATGACATTTCCCTTTCTTTCTATGTGAGATCCTTGACGTCATCCCACACTGCTTCTGGTATTGGGCCTCATCAGTGTTCAACAAGTCGAATCTATTCTCAAGTTAGTCTCCACATCCAGGCAGTAAGAAAGACTCAAACTTGTCATCTGTCTGTTAGTTTCCCACACCGGAGTGGCCCCTGATCGCCGTGGTCCTGGAAGCCAGGACACTAGTATTTGAAGTGACAGCAGCGTCATCCATGGAAGAAAGCTTTCTGTGGGACTTCCACACTAGGATGTAGTAGGAACCAGCCTGGTCACCCGTTTCTGAAATAATTGGCTAGTGAAACACATTATAGAGCAGAGGACCACTGCTGAGGCCACATGAGGTCCTCAGGTGGAAGGTATAGAAAGAAGATGATTGAGAAGGGAGCTCCAGTGGCCTAGTGGCAAGAAGCTGCAATTGAGGTGCATGGTTCAAATCCACCAGATTCAAACCAGATGATCTGCTGATGAAGGAGGGACAATCTCCTGTACCAGTCAGATCCGATTTGACAGTACATGCACAAAAAA
>NW_006399876.1:2401001-2402722 GCF_000299155.1 Elephantulus edwardii | reverse complement strand
ATAGATGGAGAAAAGCTTTCACCCAATGAAGGACCTTTAGTTGCTGATGTAACACAGCTCCAAATGAGTTAATAATTAGAGTGCGGAATGCAGAGTACTAACTGAGGAAAACCGAAGGTTGTCCAACAGTGAAAGAGCCCTGGAGAAAGACATAATGCTTTAGAAGGTAGGAGGCATCAAGGAAAGGAAGGGCTTCAACGAGCTGGGTTGCCACTGTGGCAGAACGAGGGGTTCGCGGCTATGAGGAGTGTGGGGGGTGCAGGCAGAGCTACCTGCTGCTGCACTGGGGGTGTTAGGAGACGGAGGTGACCGCAGAGCACCAGCAATGACAACAGACTCGAAGCTGTCCTTCGGCTGTCACGGCTTTGTTTTCTTTTTCTTTAGTTTCAACTTGGACTTGCATCTGAAGAGCTGATGCTTTACTCTATGGTGAGAACTTGGCCTTGTTCTGACCGATGGCATTGACTCCTCTGCCGACTCTTCCTGAAAGGTAGCTGACTTGATTCTTGTGCGTTCCATCCGATGAGGCCCATGGACGTGGACACGGCTCATCTTGCTGAACGTCCAGTGAGCGTGTTTTGGTCTTGAGGATGGCCTCACGCACTTTCTCACGTGGGGTCATCACAAAGGCTAAAATTTTCAGCTACTGATACTGTTTGTTTCCAACTCACACATTCCCATCATCGCCCATGTTCAATGCATCTCACCTCCATGTTCACTCAACCTCTATTTGCAGCAGTTCATCCTAATCTTCGATTTCTTCTTTGCATTTGAGGTTGGGGCATAAATTATAATTGTACTAGTAATTATTTTGCAGTTAATTTCCATTAACCTATCAATGGGGTGCTGTAATTTAGAGTATTTATGTCCTTGGCAATGAATGTGGAACTGTTCCTCTTCAATTTTACATTCCTGGCACATAGGTCATAAGGCCAGTCGAGCTCAGTGTAGAAAAGGTTGAATTCATCACTAATTTCTTCTTACTTGGATCCACAGTCAGCATTCTTGGTTCAAGCAGTCAGGAGATCAGGAAACATGTTACACTGGGAAAGTCTGCAGTCAGGGGCCTCCCAAAGGACTAAGAAGCAAAGGTGATGTCAGTTTGAAGACTAAGGTGCACTTGATTCAGGCCACAATCTTTTAAATCCCTTGCTATGCATCTGAGAGTTGGATACTGAATAAAGAGGAGAGAAGAATTGCTATCTTTGACCATGGGATTGGAGAAGAACAGTGACGATTCCCATGGACCAGCACAAGAACAAACAAGTATGTTATGGAGAAGTAGAGCCAGGGGGCTGCTTAGAGGCAAGGGTGGTGGGGCTAACGTCATCTCACACTTGAGCATGTTGTTAGGACAGGTTATTCCTTAGAAAAGGGCATCATGCTTGGAAAAGGCAGAGGGTCACTGAAGGAGAGGAAGACCCTCAACCAGATGAAAGGACAGTGACTGCAAAAACGGGCTCAAGTGATGTTACAGATGATGAGGGTGGTGCAGGATCCAGGGTTCAGGTCTGATATCAGTCACTGTGAGTCATGCTTGACTTGATGGCACCTAACAACAGCACAGTCCACCTCAGCTCACTGATGCCGAGTCTTCAGGCAGCTGTGCTGCCGCAAAGTCAGTGCTTCTCCGGTGAGCTGAACCCAGCAGTGGTTCTGCGGGAGGAAGATGAGTCACCTCCTCTCATGTCGTCTGCGGAGTCGGGAGCGTCTGCGGCGTC
>NW_006399876.1:2388628-2400211 GCF_000299155.1 Elephantulus edwardii | reverse complement strand
ATTACCCCAGTCACCGAATCAATCCATCTCATAGAGAGTCTTCATCTTCTGCGCTGTCCCTCCACCCTCCCAAGCATGATGTCCCTCTCCAAGGACTGCTCTCTCCTTGCAACATGTCCCAAGGATGTCAGATGAAGCTTCAGAATCCTTACCTCCAAGAAGCAGCCTGGTTTTACTCTCTCCAGGACAAATCTGTTTGTTTTCTTAGCAGTCCATGGTCTATTCAATACTCTTCTCCAGCACCACGGCTCAAAGGCATCAATTCTATCATCCCTGGTCACTGTCCAGCTCTCTGACGCGTGGCAAGTCAACATAAAGACCCCCACTCATCCTGACATCACAAGCAACGGTACGGAAAGTGGAGAAAAAGACGGAGTGACCAAGAACTTCATTTGACTTGGATTTCTGGGCTGCTGCCCATGAATACAGGTGTCAAGAAATAAAAAGATGTGCTGCGTTGGGCAAATCTACTGCCAAGGACTGCTCCACAGTGCCAAGAGCAAGGATGTCAGTTAAAAGGCTAGGGTATGCCCGATCCAAGCCGTGGTACTTTCAGTTACTTCATATGTATGTGAGAGTTGTTGTTAGGTGCTACCCAGCTGAGTACAGCTCACAGTGACCCTGTGAGCAGCGGGCCCGAGGCCTGCCTTGGCCTTTGCCATCCTCATCGTCCTCACACACTTGAGTCCGTTCCTGCCATCACCGTGTCAGCGCACCTCGCGGGGAATCTTCCTCTCTGTGGAAGCAAGAATGAGGAAGCTTCATCTCTCTTGGACATGCTGCCAGGAGCAGCTATTCCTTGGAGAGGGACATCATGCTTGGGAAGGGGGCGGTCAGTGAAAGAGAGGATGTGAAAGACAATGAATAAAGGAGATCACAGAGAACTTGATACCTTGAATTGTGCTGCCAATGAGGAATATTAACAGTTTAAAATCAGAGAAGTGTGAGTCAGAGTTGCAGCCTTTTATCCATCACACAGAGAACATTAGCTACACCATGGGTCGATGGAGGAACAAAGAACTCTGTCTTGGGTGAAGTACGACCAAAATGCTCCTTGGAAGCAGACTGTGCACCTGATATCCTCTGCTCTGTGTGTGTCACCAGGAGAGCCGGTCGCTGGAGAAAGACACCATGCGTGGAGGGCTAGAGGGTCACTGGAGGGACAGAGACCCTTGGATAGATTGCACAGTGACTACAACAATGGGTTTAAGCCCAGCGAGTTGTGAATATGGGGCCAGATTGGGCAGGGCTTGTCCCAGGTGATCACAAGTCACAGCTGACTCATTGGCACAAAACAACTACAGCGACAGCCGACTCCTTGGTCACTCGAGTGCCTACCCTGGTCATGTAGTCGTAGAGTGTTCTGCTGCTGACCCAAGGGCGGTCTGCTTTTCTGGAGGTTCGAACCCACCAGTGGCTTCATGGGAGAGATGCACATCCTCTTCCCACGTGACCTGCAGCCCTGGAAAAGTGGGGAGTTGGCACCAATTCCACAGCAATGATTCTGAGTCCTGGCTGCGGTCATCTCAGTGTCTTGCTTTGCATCTGAGAGCTGGACAGTGACTAAGGATGACAGAAGAGCCCCTTTGAGCTGTGGTGTTCGAGAAGAGGACTGAACCCCAAGGTCTGTCAAAAAACCAAACTTGTCTGGGTGGACGGAAGTGCAGCCGAGTGCTCCTGGGGGCTGAGGGGGGCGAGGCTCTGGCTCACGTACTTTTGCCATGTTGTCAGGAGGGATCTGTCCTTGGAAAAGGACATTGTGCTGCCAGGGATGGAGCGAAAGAGAGAAAGACCCTCAACGGGACGGGTGGGCACAGCGGCTGTGCCGACAGGCTCCAGCACGCAGGATGTGGAGCTGGTGCAGGATGGGGGTGCAGATCTGATGTTCACAGGCTCCCCTGAGCGAGAAGCGATTCGCTGGAGCCTCGGAGCAACAACAACGTGTTCCGTGAGGCAATGTGCAAACCCACCGCAACAGAGACAAACCAGGATGTCATGTCCAATACGCATCGGAAGCTGCATCATAACTCAGTCCTCTCTGAGAAAGCAGTGGATACTCTGCTGGTGCAGCTGGTCAAGTGGTCACCTGCTAATGAGGTCACAGCTTCGGGGCCTGTGGGACCCGTCCTATCCTGTCCTCAGGGTCGCTGGGAGTGGAAGCAGGGCTGGCTTGCATTGCTTTAGTTTGAGAGTAGAAACAGAAATCAAGTCCTGAGATGAAGGCCCTTTTTTCCCTTCAGTTTTTCTAAATTCTGTTCCCCCTTTTCCCTAGTCGCTGACTGACGAGGTCCTGTCCCTCTGCTAGAGACCCCAGGTGAGTGGCACTGTGCAGGAGCTGGGTGGGGTGGGAGGTGACAGGGACATGCAGGCACTCGCATCCTCTGCTGCCTTGGGGCGAGGGCTCCTGAATCACCAGCCCCAGGCGAGCGTGGGTCAGGTGCAGCACACCCAGACGCCAATTAGCAATTCGTCACTGTTCCGGGAGGACCAGGCTCCTGCTGCCCCTGGCCATGACTGTTAGCAGGGAGGGAAGCCTCTGGACCCAGCCCTGCCCCAGGGAGGCCCCACATGTGGATCCCTGCCCCCAGGCCCACCCTCCCAACCCCTGAACCCTCTGGAACCCCACCTGGAATTCCATCAGATATCCCAGGAATGAAGACTGGGAGCTGCAGCCCCCTGGGCTGAGGGGAGGGGGGGAGGTGTCCTGCGGCTCTGAAGGTGGGGCATGAGCTCTTAACCTGGGACCCCAAGATCTTCTTTTTCTGGCCCTCAGGGTCCCAGGAACTAAGGAGGGGCCCCCAGGGCTGTTGAGAGAAGCAGACAAGACAGTGGATGTCTATCAAGGCGACCGTGGTACCCAGCAAAGCAAGGCATCCCCCCAGGGAGCTCTGTGCCTCAGGAGGACCAGGGGGAACTCTCAGGTCGGCAGCCCCACTGACCCCTGTACGGGGAGGGGTCAGGAACAGGCCAGGCACCCCTTCCTCCTCTGTCTCTGCCCTGGAGAGACAGGGTCCCTAACAGGCTGAGAAAACCCACCAGAGGCCGCTGTGGGGTCTGCTCTGCCTCCTGGGCCCCCTCTGCTGGGCTTTCCACCTCGTCTTCTGGGGGGTAGAGCGCGTCCATCTGTGGAGCAGCTGGTGGACTCACTGCCGAGCTTTCTGTTAGCAACATAACAGCACTGACCACCCCACAGGCCTCCTTCAGTGGGCTCAGAGGAGAAGGGGGGCCTGAAGGTGAGTGGGTAGATATCTGGGGGGAGGCCGTGGGGCCGGTGTCCTGGGGCCCACAGAGCCCTTGGCCCTCGGTCAGACCAGGAGGCCCCACTCCTCAGGCCCCTCAACTCCCCACCATGGTCGGGAGCCAGGCCTCGCCCTGAGGTGCAACCACGAATGGAACCTGGAGATGGGCCTGTGCCGGGTGGCGGGTGTCCTGGGCCGTGTGCCCCCACCCCAGGCAGTCCGGGCAGGGGAAGGTGGGGCACCTGCCCCTGACTCTGGGCACACCCGACCACTCCCGGGAGACAGAGGGGGAGTCCAGGCAGCTCCGCTCTTGTTCAGCTCTGCCACCCTTGGGCGGGGCGCTTTGATGTGCCGACTTCAGGGCGGTCCCCGCGATTCTCCTGCCTCTTTGAAGCCAGGGCACATGCACAACGGACAGCGATTCTAACCGAGCGCACCTCTGCCCAGCGTCTTCCCGCGGTCTCCCTCCTGACCCAGCCCCAAGGCAGAGTCTGCCCAATGGTACACGGGGCCTCAGGTGGACGCTATCCTCAGCTTCCTCGCCCTGCATCTGGGGCCCAGCACTCTCGCCTCCAGGGCCTTAGCCTTCCTGTGTGTGAATAGTGCCCAGCCCTCGGGACCACTGCAGGCCAGTGCTGTTGTGGGCACTGCAGGCCACAGCCCTCGGGGCACTGAGGGGGCACCATCCAAAAGTACATGCACCGTCCTCTTACTTCCCACAGCGACCCCGCAGGACAGAGCAGAGCTTAGTGCCCACTGGGATCTCATGGCTGTGAGAGGAAGATGCCCTGCAATCCCAGAGGCACGTGGTTCGAATCCACCAGCTCTTCCGCAGGAGGAGGATGGCCAGTCTCTGTCCAAGCAGTTTCCTGTCGCTGAAGCCCTGCTGGAGAGTCAGTCCTGAGTGGGCTCTGACCCCACAATGCACAACAGCGGTCTTGCCGAAGCAGCTGACTCCATCTTTCTCCAGAGTCACTGGTGGGATTGAACCGCTGACCCACAGTTAGTGACAAATTGACCTTCAGTTAGTGACCAAGTGCCCAGAACGAAAGCCGCTACCACCCGGGTAATCCTGACTCTGGCCACCAAAAGATCATACCGTTGCACCACCAGGGAGCGGAGCCTCCCACTAGCAAGGCTGAAGCTGCTGCCCTGTGAGCCCTTCAGACCCTGTTCTGGGGAGGCTGGGGCACCCACAGCACCAAGGAGGGCCCAAGAGAGAAGGCGTGCCAGCGGGACTCCCCAGGCCTCGCCCCACGGTGCCAGAGAGGGGGCCCGCCTTTGTCAGAACCGCCAGCACCGGTGGGAGATGGGGAGCCAGTCATAAAGCCCTTTGTTCCCCCGAACCAAAGCAGGAATAAAAACGCAAGCTGATAAATGGAGCTGGAATCAAAGCTGACTTATCTCCTCATTTTGGTATAAAATCTCAGGATCAAAAGCTCAGGCGGCCTCTTTATGGTCCCAGAGCACAGATTTCCGGCTGAGGCCTCGCTGAGGCGCTGCCCCATGGGGCCTGTCCCACGGGCCTGTCTCACAGAGCCTGTCCCACGGACCTGCCCCACGGAGCCTGTCCCATGGCTGGCAGCCTGGAGGCCTGGAACAGCCCCTCCCCTGGCCCTGCAGACCCTGTCCCAGCCCCCTTGCAGCTGGGGTAAGAGTCAGCACTGGGATGGGTCCCGTGGGGTGAAGCCCCCATCGCTGCACCCCCTCCACCCCAAGCTGTGGGGGTGCACATCCTCCATGCAGTGGGCGCCCCTCAGGCTCCAGAGCCTCTCTTCCCAAAGTGAGCTTTCCTGAGTTTGTTGTCCTTGAACCCTTGACCTGGGGCACGAGGAGGCCTGAAGTTTCTCTCCAGTCTGGGGCTGTGCACAGTGTCCCCACATACACGCTGAGTGATGGGACATGCAGACAGTACTCCCCAACCCACAGAGACCCACACGGCATGTACAGGCCAGTGCAGAACTGCACAGTCTGCAGTCAACACGCACACATAGACCCCGTGCACACGGCCCCCCGTCATGTCCCAGTGCCCTGGCCCTCAGGGGACCCTCTGCACATACCTGCCTGTCCTCTGTGCCCAGTGCTCATTAGCACAAGCCCCCCCACCAGCCCTGCATGCCCGCCCCTCGCAGGATCCCCTTGGTGTTTCCCTGGCCTCTCCCTGCCGCAGGCAGCGACAGCTCCCTGATCCCTGCAGCCCCTGACTCAGGATCCCAGGTGTGGCCTCCCTCCTTTCCTCCCAGCTTTCTACTTAGGGCTGCAAAGGCCCTGGGGGTGGGTGGGTGGAGGGGTGGACTTCCTCCCCCCATCCCACCATGCCCTGGGGTCTGAGAACAGCCCCCCCACATACTCTGCTCCTGTGAGTGTCTGGGGAGCTGGGACACTTGCAGGTGCGGCCAGGGTGGGGCAGGTAGGCCACTGGCAGCCCTTGTCCTATGCCTTGTCCGGCCACACTGCGCACCTGGAGGGCTGGGCTTGGGGGGACTGCACTCCTCAGGTGGTCGCAGGTGGGGGTTGGTGTCCCTCCTCCCCACTGTTTGACCCTACTCTCTGCCTAGGACAGAAGACAGGGTCATCCACACATGGGGCGGGGCTTCCAACTCAGAGAGGGAGGGTGGGAGATAAAAAGTGGAAGAGGCTGGGCCCCCCGTCAGCTGGCCTGTGGACTCATCTCCTTCCACGGAGTGTGCACTGACTCCTAACCGTCCCCCCCACAAGGCTTCAGAGGCTGTAAACCACATGGGACGTTGCCCATCTTCCTTCCTCAGAGCTGCTCAGGATTGAACCTCCGGAGAGACTGCCTTCGAGTTAATAGTGCGAGTCCCCACCCACTAAGTGACTCAAAGTGACCCTAAGAACCCCAGATCTGAGCCCTCGCTGCACCATCAAGAATGTTGCAATCACTGTGTCAGTCACCTTGCTAAGACGCTTCGTCTCTTTCATTGATCCTCCATCCGCGCAACGACCCTCCATCCACGCGACGCTCTATCCATGCAACGACCCTCCATCCATGCAACGACCGTCCATCCACGCAACGACCCTTCATCCATGCAACGACCGTCCATCTGCACAATGATGCTCCATCCATGCAACATGTCTTCCCAAGACTGACGCCTGCTGATGACATGCCCAGAATGTACGGGGCAAAGTTTCACCCTCCTTGCCTCTAAGCAGACCCTCATTGTACTTCCTTCAAGACGTGCCAGCCGTCCAGGGGATGTTCAGTTCTTTCATCAACACACAGCTCAGAGGCATCAGCTCCTTAGTTTTCCTCTGTGCATCTGCCACACACTAGGAGGCCATGGAAAACACTGTGGTTTGGGGCCGGTGCACCTGCATCTCTACACTGGCATCCATGCTCTTCAGCACTCTGGAGAGGTCCTTGCTAGCAAATGTTCCCAATGCAGCACATCTTTTGCTTTCTTGACTGCTGGTATCAAGGGTCCTGACTGAATTCACCAGGTAGATCTGGTACTCTGCATCAGGGCCACCCTATGCAGGTACAAAGAACCCCAAGATTTGCTCATTGATTCACCTGGAGGAGAGGTTCAGCAGAAAGGTACTCAGTGACCAGGTCAGCACCCTGCAGGCCCCTAATTGTGGTGTTGAGACCCAGGTGCACCCAGGGGCTGGGTGCTGCTTTCACATGCCCCAGCTTTGGCATTCCTGACATTTGGGTTTCACTGAATTAGGCCTATGAGGCCTGCTTGCAAGTGGACCAGTCCATGCGTATGTCTCAGAGACCTAGGGGCAGGGAGCAGGCAAGAAGCCAGAACTGAAGCTTTAAACCACAAATGTGACTTATAGGGGACATTTTAATATGGTGAAAAGTGATCTTTCTGGATTCTCTATCCACTCAACCCCATATCCATGCGTTCATATCTCCTTCCCTTCATCCATCCTTCTATCTACCCCATCTCTCCATCTCTTCAACCATCCATCATTTACTCACCGTCCCACCCATCCACTGTCCACCCTTCCCTCCCTCACTCCTTCTCTCCTTCTATCTATCCTCCATCCATCCATCCATCCATCCATCCATCATTCCTCCCTCCCTCCATCCCTTCCTCTGTCTTTCTATTTTCATCCTTCCCTCCCTCCCTCCAACCATCCATCCATCCATCCACTCACCCATCCACCCATTCATCTATATCTCCTTCCAAGCATCCACTCATACATTCATCCCTCTCTCTTTCAGTCTCTCCATCCACCCATCTAACCACCACTCTCTCCCCTTCTCTCATTTCATCCATCCATCCATCCATCCATCCATCCATCCATCCATCCACCATTCCAATCATCCATCCATTCACCCATCCAACCCCTCATCTTCCCTCCCTCCTTCCCTCCCTCGCCTTGTTCATCCACTCATTCCTCCATCCCTCCATCCCTTCTTCTATCTTTCCATCCATTTCCCCCTTCAATCACCCTCTCATCTAATCATCTCTCTCCCTTAATATCTCCTTTAATCCATACAGTCACCCACCCATCGACCCATCCATGCATCAACTGTCCGTCTCTCCCTCCCTCTGCTCTCTCCATCCATTCATGGGAGGGATGAGCAAACGAGAGAAGGGAGGAGAAGCTCAGGTACCCGACCCTCCAGTTGCCTGTCTGTCCCACACGTTGGCAGACAGTGTCCAGGCCAGCCCTAGACACACTAGCTGGACACTGTCCTGGGATGTCGAGCCTTGAGTTGCTGTGCTGAAGTCATCTATGGCAAAATATTGAATGACTTGAAGCACTGAAAGAAGATGGAAGGAATACACAGAGTCACTGTTCCAAGAAGAATTGACTGACACCAGCTATCTCAGGAAGTAGCATGCCATCAAGAACTAAGGGCTCTGAACGAAGGCATCTGGGCAGCACTGAAGGCATTGGCAAAAAATGAGGCTTCGTGTCCATTGAGTTGAGGGGCACGTGGCCATTTCTAGCTTTTGGCTCCTGAGACAATTCCCGCCCCCCCCCCTTGGAGTTGTGTGCCTGAGGGCAGTATGGACTTGGTTGGAATCCTGGACCATTGCTGACCCCACCCCTGGGAAGCACACACCAATGGGGGGCAAGCTCAGGGGAAAGGGATCCCCAGCATGACATAAGTGCCCAAGACCCAGGCTGCAAACCCTGCCTTGACCCGTGGTCTGTCCCCACAGTGGGGACATCACCAACCTCCTCAAGGAACCAGAACACCCCAGCATCCCCTCACCGCAACCCCGCGTGTGTCAGAGAAGGCGGGCTCCACAGGACCGCCAAAGCTGAAGTTCGGAAGCAGATTCCACCACGCCTTCCTTCTGAGGCACCTCTGATTGGGCTTGATCCGCGCACCTTTGCAGAAGCAGCCGAGCACGCCAGCTGTTTTCAGAACCCACGATTCCCACCGTGGCCCGCCGGGCTGCTGGGCTCACCTGCGCCCAGAGGCCTGCGTGCTTGGCCGCCTGGCCAGCTCCTCCAATCAGGCTGTGTGGAGCCCCCTCCTCGTGCTTTTCTGAGCTCCGCCCCAGACCCCCTGAGTGAGTCCGGCCAGGAGGAAAGGGCCATACCACAAATGGCCACGCAGGGGCGCCCGTCGTCAAGGAATAACAGGAGCTTCTGGCCAAGGACAAACGATGGGACAAGAGGGTAGAGGCAGCCCGCTGGCCTGCTGCCCCAGCGAGGTGGCATCCATGTGGGGACCAGTGTGCAGGAAGGAGGCACCAGGCAACGGCCCAGAAGGCAGCACTTGGACTATGGATGAGTCGGGAGTGTCCAGGGACCCGGAGCCTGAGGGGTTCAGGGCAGCTGGGAAACAGAGTGTGGACGAGAGTGTGGACGAGGAGGCTTTGTATCAGGTGAGAACATGGGAGCTCGTGAGGGTGAGATAGACAGATGCACAGAACTGGGGAGTCATAGGGCCCCGAGGACTTCACCCTGTTCATGCTGTAGACGGAGTGAGAGCACATTGCCTGCTCTTCATGGACCACTCCACACAAAGACACCCTCACTGCACGCACCCACACATCTACCTGTATACCCTGCAGAAGCACACCACGACCCCTCACTGTGCGCACCCCCAGACTTCCACCACGCAGACACCCTCACTGCACATACCCCACTGACACCTCCTGCACCCCGCAGAAGTAAACACACACACACACACACACACACACTCACACTACTGCACACACTCAGCCCCAGTGCATTCTCCCTCTCCACCCACACACAGCCTCAGCCGCATGCCCACACTCACACATGGGTGCACACGTGCTTCTCATTTGTACACTCATGTAAGTGCCCACACCTTGTGCACACACCTGTGCTCCGTGCACACACAGGCACACACTCGCATGCACGCTTGTTTGTCCACACACTGCCACCAGGGGCCTCCAGCTCGTTGGGTCCAGGTCTGCTGTCCAGGGAAGGGCGGAGGCCCCCGTGAGCAGGCAGGGCCCTGGGTGCTGGGTCTCAGGAGCCGGGGACCTTGCCAGGTGAGCTTGGCAGAGTCTCTGGACGCACCTCCTCAGAAGCAGATCTGATAAACAGCCAACTTCTCCTCTAATGTGACCGAGCAAGTGTGTGAACTGTGGAGCAGAAAACAGATCTGCTCTGTAAATGTCCACCTGGATTCCAGCACCCGGGTGCAGGATGTCTGGGGCCAACCACCTGGCAAGTTCCCTCTGGAAGAGATTGCCACAGACACCAGATAGGTTTACTGAGCGGAGTTCCCTGTCAGAGAAGCAGACAGAGGACCCTCTGACTTGGGGCGGAAGGCTATGTAAGAAGCCCCCCTTCCTGCTTTGATTCCTTCGTCTGTGGTCACCTCTGGCTGGTGAGACAGGTCATTCTTCCATGTCTGGACATCACCTCTCACCCTGCTGGTTTCTGGGCAGGAAGTAAAGCGACTGAGGTGATGGCGTGCCCTGTCCTCACAGTTTTGTGGCCCCCGACACAGCCCACCTCCAATACAGTGAACACCAGTCTGCACTGTGTGTTGAGCTGCTACACTGAAAGTCAGCGGTTTGAGCCACACCCCCTCTTCAGGATAGCAGGGCTGTCTCTGTAAAGAGCCAGTCTCGGAAGCATTGTCAGTCGATGCTGTGGACGAGGACATTGTGCAGAAGCCGGAGAGACGCAGAGAACAGGGTGACACAGACACAGCCCGAGTACACCTTGCTGGGCAGTGACGCAGACCAGCTTGCTGGGAGATTCTGTCTGTAAAACCTCCCCAACAGCGATAAGCCCAGCACAGCAAGCGGGCGAGCAGCATCCCTGGCCAGCAGCCCCTGCTGGCCAGGGCTTGTCCCCTGACCAGTCCAGCCAGCACCCAGACACCTTCCTCGGCCCCGTTCAGGCTGACCGGCGGCTGCGACACTGCAGCTGTGGGGACTCCTGGGTTGCCCACCAGATCACAAGACCATGTGAGGCACACACATGCCTTCCAGCTGGGGCCCCACACTGACACACCAGCTGACCCCAGCCACATCAGTGAGCCCAGGGAAGACCAATGAGGTCCTATCCAGGTGGGCCTTGTGCAAATCATGTTGAAACAACATGATTCTTCCACACAACAACAACAACAAAAAACCTGACCAAACATCAAATCCACACTCCTGGCCCTTCTGCTCTGATGCATGTGAGGTCTCCATGTGTTGGCCAGTCTGCCTGGGTCAGCTCCCGCCTGGGTCAGCACCTGCCTGGGTCAGCTTCATGTGTTGGTCAACCCGCCTGGGTCAGTTCCTGTCTCACTGGTGTCTCAGGGAGATTTTCCTAATGACACTCAAACATTGCGAGGATGTCAGCTGCCCACCCCCTCCACCCCTGGCTTCTTCCATGCTGCAGCGAGCCATGTCCCAAACGCAATTACAGCCACAAGCACAACATCTGGACCTAATTGATTGTGCTCACAAGGACCCACGGGACAGGACAGCGGCTTTTCTGGAAATCCTTGGGGAAGTCAATCCTTCGCTCCCTCCAGGGGCAGCTAGCTGGTGGCTTCACCTCAGCAGCAACTGCTCAACCGCTGACCCTCCAAGGCTGCTGTCCACAGCTGACGCCACTGCACTGCTGCCCCATCCTTTCCAACTTCCAGGGATGTTCCATCAGTGTGGGGGACAGCTCATCCTCCCCAGGGACGCTCCGTCGGTGTGAGGGGACAGCTTGTTCTACCCAAGCTGCTGGTGAGGCAGAAGTTGTTGGAGGTCATGCCCAAGGATACTCCCTGCACAAGGACGAGAGCTGTGGTGGCCTCAGGGTGTCACATCCCCAAGTCCTCTCTCTTACAAACACTTGTCTTTCTTTCTTTCTTTCTTTCTTTCTTTCTTTCTTTCTTTCTTTCTTTCTTTCTTTCTTTCTTTCTTTCTTTCTTTCTTTC
>NW_006399876.1:2387605-2388052 GCF_000299155.1 Elephantulus edwardii | reverse complement strand
GAATATACCACAGCTTCCCTATCCATTCGTTTGTTGGGAGATGATGACACATTTATTTCCTTCTATTCTCATTGGCCTTGAGAACCACCCACTGCTGACCCTCTAGCGGGTTTTCAGGGACAGTAGATCATGTGCATAGATTTGAATCATCTACCTTTCAGTCAGCAGCACAGCTCCTTACCCACTAGACCACATGCATTTTAGAGGGGACACAATGCAATCCATGGCATCCTTCGAAAACAAACATCTGACCATAGGCACACTGTCCTGTCAACAGGACCCCAAAAGGGTTTCTTTTCCACTAGAAAAAGGGGCCCAGGAAGAGTTAGCTGCACTTCTGTTCTATCCCCCAGGCCCCTTCCTACGCAATGGAGGCAACAGGCATGGGAGACCCTGAGGGAAAACTTGTGTGACACACTCACCCCCTCTCCCTCGCTCCCTCCCCCA
>NW_006399876.1:2384299-2387350 GCF_000299155.1 Elephantulus edwardii | reverse complement strand
CCCCAACCTCCTCCCTCTTCCCCAGCCTCCTCCTCTCCTCCAGCTTCCTTCCCCTTCCCAAGCCTCCTCCCTCTCCCTAAGTCTCCCTCTCTCCTTCCTGCCTGTTGGTTTTCTTGGCTGTTCTCTCTCTTCCTCCTGGTATCATTGCCACTTTTCTTTACCAGAAGCATCCCCCAGCACACCCCCTGGCTTCTGCTCCATCAGTCTCTGGACTGGACCTCTGGCTGTCCCAGCACAGGGTAATCTGCACCAGGGGGATCTTTGAGGTGCCTGCCTGCCGCCCAGGAGCCTGGCTGCCACCCTGGGGGTCTGATTGTCTCAGCGCCTGCAATCACCCCTCCTGAGTGCGTGCAAGGAGGCACAGGCCCCTCGGGCTGAGCTGATGTGGGCAGATAAAGGGACAATTAGGTCTATTCTGAGTGCTCTGTGCAGCTGTTTCCGTAGATACGGTGACTGCAAGCAATTAGCCCAGTGAGCCTGGCCAGAGCCACCCAAGGACTGCGAGGAATCGGAGGGGACAGTGGGGAGAGCCCCCCTCACCTCCTCACCCCGTGGCACCACCGCCAGCCCTTCTTTCTCCCCCTTTGATAGACTGGATCGTGGGGCTGTGAGAAAAACTTGTCAAGGAGATTGCAGAATGAGGGAATCAGGATGCCACCTTGAGGCTCTGCCCCTGTAATTAAGATACAAAGTATCTGATTCTGTGGCCACAATTAAGATACAAAATATCAGTGGAAAAGTCACTCAGAGGTGCTGGGAGCTGGGGCAGGTGGTGAAGGATCCCTCCGTTTTCCCTCCCTCTTCCCTTCCTCCTCCCTCTGTCCTCCCTCCCAGCTGCCATTTCCTGTCCTTTCGCTCACTTTGCCACATCATGGAAACTAACAGATGTTATTAAAAGATCGATCTCGGGCCTCCAGGCAATGATGGGAAAGAATAAACAGAGATGGGCCTGTTTGCTGCTTGACCACCTGAGTCCCACTGGTTGCTGTCCTCAGATGCTGAGCTTTGCCTGTCCCCAGGGTGTGACTGTAGTCCCTGCCTTAGTACCAACAGGTCAGCCCCCAGACCCAGGCAGAGACCCCAGAGGTCGCCTTCCTTCCTGCTTCCAGCCAGGCTCAGAGATGGAGGCCAGGAAGGGGCTCTGCTAATGTGTCGCTGGGATGCTGGGGCTCCTGGTCAAGAAAGTCACATCTTCAGGGTCCCTACTGGGTGATGGTCCCTCCTGGGTCTGGCAGACCCTGAGCAGGAGTTTGCTGGGGCCCCCTTATGCTACCCCTGATGCTGAACCCCGAGGCATCACAGCCAGCTGAGTCCACAAAACATGTAACCTCAAGATGACAGCTGACAACAGCAACAACGTTCATGGGTCCTCAGATGTGTGGGCCCAGCCCGACCACATGGGTCCACCTCGGACGTGTGGGTTCAGCCTGACCTTCATGGCAGAACAAGTCACGTGATGTCCCCACATCTGAGAGCAGCGTCTGAAATACCGTGAGAATCATCGAGTTATAAAGCACAGATAAGTGAAGAGAACACAGGCTCTCTGAAAAAGATAAGTGGTATTTGTGATGTGCAACAAAGTCAAATACAATAAACACGAAGGCGTTTGCCTCTGCACGCCGCCTGCAAGTCCTGTGTGACCCTGCGGGCACTGGCTCACAGCTGACCCTCCAGAGGCTGCAAATTGCACAAGTGGAAGTCGCTCATTTTTCTCTCTTAGAGCAGCTGCTGGGTTTGAACCTTGTGCTTTGGGGTTGGTAGCAGGACTCCTTCCTGCCGGGCCCCCAACACCTTCAGTCACCACTGCTCATCCGCCCGTGTACCGGAGGGGTGGCTTGCGTGCTGCTCTGACGTGGAAAGCCCTGGCACCAGCGTTGGTCGCAACAGCGCTGGTCGCACCAGCAGGATCTCCCCTGGAGAACAGATTACGGTTTACAGATGACGAAGCAGGGCCGACCGTCCACTTGTGAACCAGCACGTCCTCAAACCCTTCCAAGAGGGAGCCAAGTGCAGCCCACAGTGATGCCAGAAGATGGGCTGCACGGTCGCAGGTCACTCGGAACATGACCCGGCAAGAGCTGCCACCTCAAAATGGGGCAAAGCCCCCAAGGACGCATCCCCCATCCACACCGCCACCCAGCGAAGACCTTCACTGCTGATGTGGCCGGACCCCAAACGAGAAGAAACAGCTGCAAACATCCATCAACAATTAGAATGTGGCATGTGCGAGATAGGAATGTAGGAAAATTGGGAGTTGTCAAAACTAAATGAAACATATAAATATCAACATTTTGAGGAGTGAGCTGAGATGAGCTGGTATCTGCCATTTGAATCAAACAATTAAGTGACCTGCTATGACAGAAATGATAAATTGAAGAGCAATAGTGAGATCTCATCATAAAAAGGGCATTTCTGATCCCTTCTGTAGTGCAATGCTGTTCGTACACACACAGGGAAGACCTGTTACTACAACTATCACATCGATGTATCCATCAACCTCTAAAGCTAAGGGGGAAGAGAGCAAGGATTTTACCAAGCTTTGCAATGTGAGATCGCTCAAACATGCAGTCAAGAGATATTAATAATGATTAGTGGTTGGAATGCAAAAGATAAAGACAGAAAGATTCACAGTCAGACAATTAGACCCTGGAATAGAGGTAAGTCCAGGGATTGCGTGATAGACTTTTACACGACCAGTACATGGTTCAGGGAACGGCCGTCACTAAGATGGGGCATCTATGCCCATGTGCTTTCTCATGTCCTCGGAGGACATCATACTTGGGAGGGTGGAGGGACAGTGCAGGAGAGGGACTGGCAGTGACTGTCGCCGTGAGGGCAGGTGTGTCAGAGATGGGGGGGTTGGCTCAAGGTAGGGTAGGGTTCAGTGCTAGTGTTTATCGGGTCCCTATCTTTCACTACTCCACAAATTGCTGTCTGTCAGATACTCCTCTAAATCTAAACATTCAGATTAAGACAGACTAGGAAGAAGGATTGGCCATCCACTTCTGAAATGGCAGGCCTCTGAAAACCCTATGTACAACACAACACACG
>NW_006399876.1:2377440-2380304 GCF_000299155.1 Elephantulus edwardii | reverse complement strand
TTGGCACAGGATAGAGCAGGGTTTCTATGAGTTGCAAACAACTCGACGGCACATAACAACAACAACAACATGAACCATAGATGTCTCGACAGCACGTAACAACAATAACAGCGTGGCCCTCACCCAATGGACGACGCTGGACTCAGTTTGACCACGTTGGCTATGTTCAATATCATCAGTCAGACAGAGGCTGACTGTGGAACGTTCTAATTGCTCATGTGCAAGTTCAAGTTGAAGCTGAAGAGCATGAAAGCACCATCCATGAGAGCCAGATACACTTTGAGTGCATCTCGTATTGGGAGACCGTACGAAGGTGTCATGATGGAGCGGATGCGTTGAGCCCTCATGTCTGAGGATCAGATACGTTGTGACATCAAGAAGACAAAAAGGTATTTAAGAGACAGGAAAGAAAGGGCCAGAGTATCAGAAAAAACAGCTAAGATGAAATAAGAAATGATGAACAAAAGATTTCAAAGGGCAGCCTGAGGGAGCAAAATATTCTAATAAAATGTGCAAAGATCTGGAGTTTAAAAACCCCAAGGGAAGAACAAACACAACACTTCTTAAGTGGAGAGAAAAGATTCGAGTCAGCGGTTTGAGACTGTCTATCGGCAGAATGTTGGATGGGGAAGAAAGCGTTGGAAGAACACATGAGGAGCACACGGAGTCGGTGCACTGAGGACTGGCTGGCCAGGAACAAGGTCAAGATCTCTGGGAGTGGAGGGCGTCCCAGAGATGCTGGTCCCATGAGCAGACTCGCCCTGGACGTGCTACGTCGAGAAGCTGATTGCTGGGAGGACGGGTGTGCTGTCAGGACTGGAGGAAGACTTGGCAACAACCTGCAATATGCACAGGGCAACTGCTCGCAGAAGGTGAAGAAGACTTGAAGTATCTGTTCACGAGGCTCACAGACTCCAGTCTTCAATACCAATTACATCTCGGCATCGTGGGAGCCCAAATCCTATGTGAATCAATAAACAGTGTCGTAGGAAACAGACAAACCTGACATTGTACAGATTTCATTTCCCCTGATCTACAGCCAAAATCCATGGAAGCAGCAGACACGAAATCAAATGTCATACTACATGGATCAAATCTGCGGCATGAAGGTCTTTAAAGGGCGAAAAGCAAAGATGTCGACTCTAGGCAGTGGGTTCCGGGTGCTGCATGGTCCCCCTTCCAGCCCAATCCCTTACCCTCTCCGTCCCACCCTCCCATCCACAGGATCCCGGCGCCGGCCGCCGCCCCTTGGCCTGTGCCCCAGAGGACTCTGTTTTGGGACGTTATTTTAAAGGCCACAAAGCTGCTATCACCTTGGTGGACTTTGGCCCCAATGGCAAACAACTGGCTACAACTTCTGGGGATACTTTTTTCATGCTGTGGAATTTCAAGCCACAAGCTAGAACCTTCAGATCTGTAGGTCACAAGGACGTTGTAACCAGCGGGCAGTTTTCTCCAGTTGGAAACTTACTGGCATCTGGCTCACGAGACAGACCGTTAGACTCCAGATTCCTGATAAGTAAGAGAGATGACAAAAAAGCCCTGCTTGATGTGCTTTGGATTTAGAAATGTGACAGGATGCTGAGGTCTAGCTGACCCTTTTAATCTTTTTGGAAAGGCCTAACCCCGGCTTGGTCTACACTGAACCGTAACAGTTTGCACTGTCATTGTTCTAAAGTCTCACGATTTTATGCAATGTTTTCCTCATCTTTAATGCATCATTGTGTCTTCTTTTGAAATAATTTTCAATCATGGAAATGTGTTCTGTATGTTTTAAGGTTTTAGGTGATAGGTACTGTTTACCAATCCTTTTATAAATCCAATGTCAACTTTGGATTGTCTCCCCCAAAACAAAGACATCCAAATATAGGAACCAAAACCAAAGTTTTTATATCTCAAGAGCTTCTTTAACTTCCTAACGCCCATTTTGGGCTCTTTTCAGAAGAAACTGAAAGGCTTATCCCAGAGCTATTCTTTGATTTTTATCGCTTGTTACTGGGCCCCAGAATTTCTTAGTAGAAAGTTTTTGGACAAAAGTATCAAGGTTTTGCATTCTATTAAACTGTTCAAACCCTAAAGAAGCTGCGGTGGTGTAGCACACGTGTTGCGGTGCGAGCCGAAAGATTTGAATCCACAAGTGTTCTGCAGGAGGAAAACGGACAGTCTCACCCCGTAGATTCACAACCTCGGAAGCCCGGGGCGGGGTCACTGTGAGTTGGGATTTACTTGATGACGGGGTTTTAGTGGATTCAACCCCTAGCTTATTAACTCATTTAGTTGAGTTAGTGGTTTATGATTTTTTAAAAATCAAACTTGTAATTATGTAAAGTTTCAAACATACATGAAAATAAAATGAGTAACACCACCTCAGTTGACACCTTTGTCCAGTTCCTGTCTGTCACCTGGCCTTAGCTGCTCTTGTGTACTGTCACGTTGGGACCAACTGCTGGCTTCCAGCAGATTTTTCAGAGGCATGAATTGCACAGGAGTTAATTGCTCTTTTTTTTTCTCCTCTAGAGAAGCTGGCAGATCCCACCCACATACCTTTGTATTTACCACCAGGCCGCCAAAGCCTTAGCAATGATGATTATTCTGCCAATCTTGTCTCACCTCTTCCACTGTTCTTTACCCCTCCTGTCTTCCCCCAAAATATTTTAGAACAAATGGTGTACACTTTTATAATGCTTTCTATAAAAGAAGATTAAAGTTTGAGCATTTTTGTCACTAAAAAAAAAAAAAGCAAAGATGTCACTTTAAAGACTAAGGTGTGCTTACCCAAGACACAGGATTTTAAAATTCCCTCAAATCCGTGTGAAAGTTGGGCAATGAATCAGGAAGGTCAAAGGACAATGAGCGTTTTTAAA
>NW_006399876.1:2367906-2376988 GCF_000299155.1 Elephantulus edwardii | reverse complement strand
GCTGTCTGAGGGCTTGGACGTGATGATGGGGCCTGTCTGGTCTAATCCCCTGCCTCCCTCACCTTCCTCACACTGCTGTGCAGACACTGTGATGACTCATCTTGTGAAGTGTCTTCTTACTTGCTAACCCTCTACTTTTCCAAGTATTATATCCTTTTCCAGAGAATGTTCCTCCTGGCTTCCCGGGAGACAGAGTCTTACCATCTTTCCTTCAGAGAAGCGCACTGGCTGCCTATTGTCCAGGAGAGGTCTGCTTGTTCTCTTGGCAGTCTGCTTGCTGTTCGAGGCTGCTCACCACACCACAGTTCAAGGCACCACTTCTTGGTCTTTATTCTATGTTCAACTTGCGTGTGTATAAGAGACAATTGAAACGACTTTGAATTGGGCCACGTGCACCCGGTCCTTGACATTGACATTCTTACCCTTTAGCTTTTTGCTGAGGTTGTTTCTAAAACACAACTCCCAGTGCATTTGAAGTGGACTGGAATTAACGTTCACACTCACTGACTTGCAGCCATTACTGTGGGGTCAAGGGATGGAAGAAGGGAGGGTGGAAGGAAGTGGGGGCCATCAGTGGATGAATTTTGTCGTGTACAGACAGTGGGAGCCATGGAAGGTACGTGAGTGAGAGAGTGACCACTAAGTACAAGTTTGCTGGAATCAGGAAACCTTGACCAAGGTTAAGAGAGAAGTGGGGTGGCTGAGAGGAACCACAAAGGCCTCC
Source organism: Elephantulus edwardii (assembly GCF_000299155.1). NCBI lineage: Eukaryota > Metazoa > Chordata > Mammalia > Macroscelidea > Macroscelididae > Elephantulus > Elephantulus edwardii. The sequence continues at coordinate 2,376,264 of NW_006399876.1, read as the reverse complement.
AGGACATGTTGGGGGTTTCATCTGCTAAGGGCGACTCATGAGGTGGCCGCGTGGGCTTGTGGAGAACAGAGAACACACAGGAGGCCCTGGGACCACAGCCTCAGTGGGAAGATAGTGGAGTGGAGGTGAGCCTGAGAGGAAGCAATCGGCTTTGCATTTGCAGGGGTTCCTGGACACGAGGTGAGGGCCTGGGAAGGGGGGACCTGCATCCTGACCCTCAGGGCTCATGACGGGCCTCGGGGGGGAGGATCAACCCAGCTGTGCTAGGCAGATGCGCATATACATGCCTGTGTGACCACCTGTGTGTGTGTGAGCGTGTGTGCAAGCTTATGAGTGTGTGTTTGTATGTGTGCATACACGCATGCATGTTATTAGAGTTGCACACGCCTGCATGTGTGTACATGCATGAGTGCATGAGCATGAATATGTGCACATCAACGTGTGAAAGTGTGCGTGCACACATACATGGGTACATGTGTGTACATGCACATATATGCTACTAAATTGGCACCTGTGTGCACCTGTGTGTGCAATGCATGTGTGCACATGTGTGAGGATGTGACACATGTACATGTTCATGTGTGTGAACATACATGTGTACTCATGCTACTATATTTACATCTGTGTGTGCACATTCATGCCTGTGTGTGAAAATGCTGTGTGCACATGTGTGGATGTGTGAGCATGTGTGTACATTGGCGAGTGTCTGCTTGTGTGTGCACACATGATGGTGTGAGTGTGTCCACATGTGCATGCAGGTATGTGTGAACACATGTGTGTACACTCGACTACAGTTGAACCTGTGTGCACCTGCCTGTGCAAGTGCTGTGTGCACACGTGTGAAGATGCGTGTGCATACGTTTATGGGTGTGTGTACATGTATGCGTGTGTGAGCACGCGTGTGTGCACCTCCGCTGGATCTGTGTGGAGGTGACTGTCATCACCCGCAGCTTCTGTTCACGCCTCAGAGGTTCTCGTCTTCCCTGGACATCAGCAGGACCATGGCAGGATTTCATCACCATTGTCAGACTCCATCCAGCACCGGAAGTGCCTGGTCCAGATTGGTCACTCATGTGGGAAGAGGGGTGGGTGAGGAGAGGTGCTCCTAGGAGACGTACATGGCCACGGTGCAGGAAGAGGTGTGACAAGGACAGCTAGCAGAGACATTGCTGACCCGTTTACATGCACCCTTTGGTGCTGGCACCCAGCTCCCTACCTGGAGGGTGGGAGTTCCTGTGGCCTGGTCCCTGACCCTGGGAGATGACTTCAGTCTGGCTCAGGCCACAGAGGGGAGATTGGACAGGGTTGGTGGCACTCACGGAATGTGGCCTTCCCAATACTTCCCACCTCAGTGTCACAGGCTCTGAGCCAGGAGTGACTCCTGTCTGACTCACCTTCAACTCCACCTTAGGAGGCTCCACAGATAGAACAGGACCAGTGGAGTCCCAGCAGGACCCCTGAAGAAGGGTTTGAGGCACTTTCTAGAACTCAGAATCTTCCAGATGTCTTGGAGTTCTTTCCTCACCATCCTCTACCTTCACCCCCAAGCCTCACTGACTGCCAACCACCTCCTCCTGAGAGCAGGGCCTTCTCCTCACATCCCTTGGATCCCCAGATGATGCTAAGTGGAGGCAGGGGTTCAGGGGTCTTCTCTGGGCAGCCCTGCATGTAGGGCAGGTGCCCTACAGGTGGGGCAGGTGCCCATCAGGTGAGGCAGGTGACCTGCAGGTGGGGCAGGTCCCCTGCAGGTGGAAAAGGTGACCTGCAAGTGAGACAGGTGCCCTGCAGGTGGGAAAGGTGACCTGCAGGTGAGACAGGTGTCCTGCAGGTGGGACAGATGTCCTGCAGGTGGGGCAGGTGCACTGAAGGTGGGACAGGTGCCCTGCAGGTGGGGCAGGTGACCTGCAGGTGGGGAAGGTGCCCTGCAGGTGGGACAGGTGACCTGCAGGTAGGGCACCTGCAGGTTTTTCACCTTTGCTGTGAGGTGCTGCCACTGGATCAGCTCATCCTCCTACAGACTGCAACCCTCCTAAGGGCTGAAACTGCCTTGTTTTCCGAAATAAGTCTCCACCCCAGGCCATGCTTGGTGGTGAATGAATAGAGAATTCTTAATGAAAGAGTAGAAATCAAGAATGAGTAAACCCATAGCAGTAAGTGAGTGGGTGGGTGAAAGAGGGTCCGGCGTAGAGGGGGAGGCGCTCAGGGGGGTGAAGGAGTGAGCGTGTGGCATGAATGAATGCGCACCTGAACACACAGGTGAGTCAGTGAGTGTGCACATGGGGCATAATCCACTGACGGACTGAATGGATTGGGGAATGAATGTGTGAGTGGGTGACTGAGTGAGTGAGCACACGGGGAATGAATGAATTAATGAGTGAATGAATGAATGGGTGAACACACGGGGAATGAGTGAATGAATGAGTGACAACGTGAGGAATGAGTGAGTGAATGAATGAATGAGCACACGGGGAATGAATGAGTGAATTAATGAACGAACGAGCACACAGGGCACGAGTGAGCGGGTGACTGGGAGCTCGAGCACACGGAGTGAAGGACGGATGACGGCACACGTGGGGGAGAAGACAAGAGTAGACGATGAATGAGGGGACATGGGGTGGGGGTGCACGCAGTCCTTCCTGATACCCTCCGGGCCCATCGTGGGGAGGTGGTGCCCTGCACCCCAGTCCTCCCCGCCCCCAGCACACGCTCAGCGCCCGCCCGGCGGCGGAGGTGGAGGTGGACGTGCTGCAGGAGTGCGGATTAAACCGCAGCCGCGGATCAGGCCGTTGGGGCCCGCCGTCCGCAGAGCTAAGCACTAGCTAAATATCACGGTGAGGACGCCCCAGCCGTGGAAATGTCAGCAGGCGGGGCCGTGCAGCAGCGCCCAGGACCGGGGAGGGGGAAGCAGGTCCAGGGGCGAGGGCCTCCGGAGGTGACACCAGAGCTGCTGACAGGGTCAGGGTGGGCGGCGGGACTGCAGTCCTTGTGGGCCCCACGCTGGTCCAGGATGCCCCCTCAGCCTGTACACAGGCACCTCTGTCTCCCCATCTACTCTCCGCTCAGCGACTGTGGTTGGAACTGCTGGCCCGAGTATGCAGCTACCAGTCACAGTGCTGGCCTCAGGAACAGTGGGGGTGGGGAGAGCAGCTCCCCTCCCCCTCCCCCTGCCTCAGTTTCCCTGCCTGTGCGTGCTCTGGCTGTCAGTTCCCCACAGTCCAGTTGCCTTCAGTCTGCCTTGATGGAGCTGGGCACTCCCCACCAAACAGTCCCTAAAATGTCTTGATGGGGCCAGCTCTCTGGGGAGAACAAACAGAAGACCAGGGCTCCAGAAGAGGGGAGAGTGGGCCTCATGGGATTAGAGGTCAGAGTGTCCGCCTCCTTCATTGTCCCCGGTTCTCCACTGTGGGGTCCTGTGGGGCCACCTGCTTCTGGTTCAAGCCCCAGGGAGGCCTTGCTGAAGTGACCTGGGCTGTGCTGGGCAGAGCCAGCCTGACTCCTCCCTGTTCAGCACACACTGTCATACCAGCCTGGTAACCCGGCCCAGCAGTAAGAGGCCAGCGGGCATCAGGAGTCCAGCTTCCATGTAGGGCCACTAGGTCTGCACTGTGGGTGGGCAGGAACCTCAGGGACAGTGGGAAGCCGGCCGCGCCAGCCTCAGTCCCCGTGGGTTCAAGCTTGGCGCATTGACCTGCCTTTATGGGCGGGAGCAGGTGACGGTGACCCAGGCCTGCCGTGCAAGGGGACAGGGATGGGGAGGGGGTCATGGTCCTGTAATGAGACGTGATTGCTGTCAAAACACCCGCTTCCTTTGCCCTCCGGGAGTGACTAATGAGAACTGAATGTCTTTCTTATTGCTTTTCACTTGATGATCTGTCAGGAGGTGGGGTGCAGCAGAGGGACTGAGTCACTGACCAGGGGCAAGGAGCTGGGAGGCAGGGCTGAGGGGAGAGGAGGCAGGGCCTGGAGAGGGGAGGGGGGCAGGGCCAAGAGCAGCATGACACAAGCACAAGTGACTGAGGCTGTGGCTGTGACCTTACACAGAGTCTGGGGACACACACAGCCAGGTCACTACATGTCTCATATGTGAAGCTGGGAAGCTTCAACTGTACACGCACGTACACACACACACTCACACACACTCTCACAGTCACACAGTATGTGTATACACAGGGTAGATACCGCACACATGTTTACTTGCAGAGTACGTGTGTGCATGCAGACCCAGACATATGCACATGCACAGTCACACGCAAGCACACATGGATGTAGGTGTGTGTGTGTGAAGGTGTCACATACGTATACACACTCTTGCATAAGCACACGCATGCCTGCAGGAATATGTGTACATGCCCAATTATGCACACTCACACAAACGTGGACAAGACACCCCGCCCGTCCCTCCCTCCCAGTTTGCTCTTTTAGACAAGAAGAAGAAAAATTCATTCATAGTTATACAATCCCTCCCCGCAAACAGTTTTCTCCCTCATCTGTTTCAATGCAGTATACATTATTGAACCCATCTTTCTCAGTCTTCCCCCAACCCTGATGTCAGTCCTGTTTTACAACAGTGGCACCATGCAGTATTTGTCCTTCTGTGACTGAGATATTTCACTCAGCATAATGTCCTCCAGGGTCACCTATTTTGAATAATAGTGCATGAGTTCCTTGTTTTTCAATGCAGCATAGTATTCCATTGTGCGAATATACCACAGCTTCTCTATCCATTCGTTTGTTGATGGGCACTTGGGTTGTTTCCAACTTCTTGCTATTGTGAACAAAGCCATGATAAACATGGGTGTGCATATATCTGCTTGGATGTCAGTTATGGTCTCTTTGGGATATATTCCCAGTAGTGGAATTGGTGAGTCAAATGGTATTTGTATTTGCAATTTTTTGAGAAAGTGCCATACCACCTTCCACTGCGGTTGCACCATTTTACACTCCCACCAACAGTGAATAAGGGTTCCAGTTTCTCTGCAACCTCGCCAAAAAAAGCACAGTACACCTTCTTTTCTAATGTACATGTAACATTTTCCAGAATAGATCACATTTTAGGTCACAAGGCAAGCATTAATAAATTAAAAAACATTGAAATGATGCAAAGCATTTTCTCAGACCACAATGCTACAAAATTAGAAATTAATAACATGAAATTACAAATTAATAATAAGAAGATAAAAGAAAAAGATTTTTATTTTTTAAATAAACATTTTTCTTTCAATTGTCTTTTTAATGAAAGTTTATAGAAAAATTAAATTTTCATTCATTCAATGGTGCACATTTTTATCCAAATATTACATAGCACCACTGTCGTGAGCGTTTGGGAGGAGAATAGAGTAAGAGTGGATAGATAAAGAACATTGCACTGAAACAGATGAAGGTAAGGGCTGTTTAAAGTTATGTATGATTCGGTGTTATATGTATGACAACAGCCCAGAATAGGAGGAACACTGCAGAAAGGACTGGGGGGAGGGGGGAGGGATGTAATTGTACAACAACGAATGAATATTTTAAAAAGCAAAAATGTGAACTGAGGGAGGGGAAATGGAGGAAGGGACCATGGTGCTCTTGACACCCGTGTCCCTGTGTTTTGCAGTGATTTTCAAAGACTTCACCTCACAGAGCCCCCTCAGCCCCAACATGACAGAAGATGCTCTGTGAGGGGTACACATGACACCCCTAAGTACAGAGAGCCCCTTCCCCACTCAGCCCCTCTGTGATGGGGTTGTGCTGTCCTCTCACTGGCTGCCCCATCCTCTGTCCTCTTGTCCTCCTTGCTCCCCCCACCCATCCTGATCCCTGGTCGCCTCACTTGGAAGGAGCATCCTTGGACTCACTGGGCACAGGGAGGTCACCTGAGTCCATCCCAGGGTCTGGCTCGTGTCTGTGGCCTCTGTGCCCAAGGCCCTGTTCCTAGTCCACTGCAGCCTGGCTGAGCCAGGATTCCTGTCTGCAGAAGCCCTCCCTGGGCCCAGGTGGACACTTCCTCCACCCCTCCTCGGGACCAGGGGCCGGTGAGGGCACTGGACTCCTGTGGGGGTGGAAGAGAGGCACGATCAACGAGCCTTCTGGGGCAGTGTACCCAAGGATGACCCACTTACTTGGACGACAGACTAACAGGCCATCCTGTCCTGGGGTCATGCCACCATGGGTGTTGAATCCTGGTGTCCCCATCTCATGGATAGAAACAGTGCAGAGCTCAGGCACAGGGTGGGGTCCAGAGCCTCCCCCATTCCAGCACTGCCCAGATGGACAGGCACCAGTGCCTGCTCTTCCACACACAGGCCATTTGAATGGTGCGATGGGTATAAAAGAGAAAGCCACCAGGGAGGTCTGCCTGGAGGAAGTGATGATCAGTGAGCCTGAGGGCCTGACACGTCATCAGGGAAGGGAGCAGGAACATTCTAGTGGAGCAGGGAGGCTGTCAAGTTGTGTCTGCTGCGGGCCCCCTATCCTGTCAGGCAGCCTTGCCCCGCCAAGAGACTTCTAAACAGCCAATTATCCCGAAGTGCATGCAATTGACCGGCATGGACTACAGCCCACCTTGTCAATACTGCTCACGGCTGCGTCCCTCGCCCGCCTCACTGCTCCATCCCTCGGATGGTGTCATTAGGGCTAATTGCTCTGACATTCAGCACTGACAGGAATGAGGCCTCTCATCTGTCTGGGTGCGGGCTCTTCCTGTTCCTAAGCTCCTGGCTTGGAGGTGGAGGAGGCTAAGGGCAGGCTAGGGGGTGAGGTTGGGGTGCCAACTGGAGGGTGAGGCTAGGGGAGGCTGGGGGGTGGGCTGAGAGGACGGGTTGGGGGTGGGCTGGGGGTGCAGGCTGGGTGCAGGCTAGGGGTAGGGCTGGGAGACTGAGGTAGGGAGTGAGGGTGAGGGGGGCTGCGCACGCTGAGCCTTGCTTAGAGCTGCCCCCCTAATGGGTGGATATGCTCTTGGGGTGAAATGAGGGCCTCACTGTCCTTGGCTCATCAGGGGTCAGAAAGCGCCCAGGAGTATAGGGCCTGAAGTGTGTGCAAATGTGTGTAAACTTACCTCCGTGTTAGTGCATGAGTGTGCAAACTGGTCTGTGTGTGATGGGGTGAATGTATGTGTGGTTGGAAGTGTGTAAGGGTGCAATTGTGTGTGTGTGCATGTCTGTGGTAGAAACCCATTAGTCTGTGAAAGTGTCTAAGTGTATCCATATCTGCACGAGTGTGTCTGGGTGAGTGTGTGTGTGAACATAGGGATGTGTTTGTGTGAGTGTGCATTCTTGAGCACTGTGTGAACATGTGATTGTGGGTGTCTGAGTGAGTCTCTGTGTGAGTGTAGGTGAGTGTAAATGTATGCATGTGTGTGTGTGTGTGTGTGTGTGTGTGTGCACGGTGTGAACATGTTGATGTGCTGTATGCATGTTCTGAGTGTGTCCATGTGTCTTCTCACTGTGGGTGTAACTGTGACTGTGTGTGTGTGTCTACATGACAGCGAGGCTGTGACTGTGTCAGTTCGTGCGTGTAGATGTTCGAGCACATGAGTGTGAGTACCACACTGTTCTGTCACACAGGACCTTGCATTTGGGCTCAGATGATGTCTGCAAAGAGTGATGGACACTTGGTATGACCTCTGATCCTGGATCGCTGGGGCCTGTCCACTCTGCTCTGTGCCTACTCAGATAGGTGAATGGTGAAGTTCAAATGGGAGCTGTGCATGGCTAGGCTGCCAAGACTGGGCTGAGACAGGAAAGGCTGCCTGAGCCCTGTGTACACCACAGTAAGGCCAAGGCCAAGGCCAAGACTAGGTCACCTCGAACAAAAGGACAGGCCCTGAGACAACCTGGGGACCCAGACCAGCTGTGTCTGGGGTTGGGACCTCCACTTCAGTGCCCGCTTCTCAGCGGGGGAGGGTAGGAAGGGGTGCTCCAGGCAGGAGCCCTGAGGTCCACTAAAGGGCCCCAGATGCATCCTGTGGGCTTGGCTGGGTATAGGCAGCACTACCTCAGGAGTCGCTGTCGTTATGAGCTGTTAGGCCTGTGAGGCTTCTTGAGGGAGGAGGCATGAAGGGTGGAGGGAGGAAGAGAGAAGGGAGGAGGTTAGGATAGAAGAGGGAGGAGGGAAAAGATAAGGAGGGAAGAAGGAGGAGAAAGGATGGAAGGAGAGAGGAGACATGGAAGGAAGAGGCAAAGAGGAGGCGGGAGGAGGGAGAAGGGAAGAGGAGAGGAGAGGGAGGAGAGGAGGTGAGAAGAAAGGACAAAAGTGAGGAGAAAGGAGAAGAGGAGAGAGGGGGAGGAGGGAGGAGTGCGGAGACAGGAGAGAAGAGGCAACAGGGAGGAGGGAGAAGGTGCTAAGCGAGGAGGTGAGGAGGGAGGAAGGAGGAGGAGG
>NW_006399876.1:2365047-2367146 GCF_000299155.1 Elephantulus edwardii | reverse complement strand
AAAATATAATTATAGAAAAAAAAAAAAGAAGGGTGGGGCTATGGGGCATGAGTGACAGGAGTTGGCTGTGACCACCAGAGCTGGAGGTGGTGGTGTTTGGGGAGGGCTAGACCCACTGCTGACAGGTGTGCCTGTCCCCAGCACCTTCCCACCTCAGAGCCCCCCCTCAAGTGCACTCCGGAACCCCCCTCAGCATTGCACTCTGTGGATCTCCACTGACTCCACTGGGAGGTTCTATGCTGACCTGGGGATCCTCCTCTGGCCACCAGAGCACTCTGCCCAGCTGCTGTGGGCCTTCTGGAACTGCACCTCCTTGGGGGAGCCTCGGGGGCGTGGCCGGCTCAGCTTCCGGCCCTAAGAAGCTTAGCCCCTCAGGAGCAGCCCTGGTGCAGGTAGACAGTGAATTAAAAAGTGCTCTCTGAGCCGTAGAGGCATTTGCTGAAAGGTTAAACCCACATCTGCGCCCAGCCGCGTGGCATTTCAGAGCTGTCCCATCCACCACCCCCACAGAGCCCCAGGCAAGGCCCAACCTATACGTCACCAAGGGTCCCAGCAGCCCCCAGGAGGGGCAAAGTGGGGAGCTAGGGAGAGCAGGGGGGAGGACAGCTTGAACAGATGAACACTGGGCTCCCCCTGGGGAGGGGATCCTGTAGCCTGGCTCCCTGGGGAACCTTCAGGGAGGATGTGGGGATTAGGGGTCCCAGGGGAGCTCTGAGGGGAGGGAAAGAGGGGACAGGACAGCCCTTGGAAGACCCCTCCTTACTGGAGCTGCTAGTGGCACAGGGCCCTTGAAGGCAGCCCAGGGTTCTGACGTATACTACTCAGCCCATTCAGCTGTTTACAGGGGGCTCTGACATGAGGCCACTCCTGCCGACCCCACAGAATCCACAGTGAGAGGAGAAACCTGGCAGAGCAGTGGGGGTAATGACCCTGGCAGGGCAGCTTTCAACATCTGAACACCCCAACCCAGTGGCCAGCAGTGGGAGTCATCACCCAGGGGGGTGGATTGAGGAGGGGCCCCCACTCCACTCTGACCTCATTGGGGTACACAGATACTGGAGTGAGATAAGGGCCCTTCCCTGGCTCCTGGCCCCATCCCTCCTCCACATGGCAGAGATGGACCCTTCTAGAACATCCTGGGTCCCACTGGACGTAACTGGAGGTCTAGGCATGAGGGAGGGCCTTAAGTGAGGAAGGATGGGGACCCTTTCCCGACAGCATCCACCACATGTTACCTGGTAGGACCTGCAGGGACATCTCGTAGAGTCCTGATGCGCTGTCGTCCAGTTCTGTCTTTATCTGGATGGCATGGCCCTGCCCACACAGCCCCCTGGAGGGGCTATGCCCACTGCCCCACCCCGTGAGAGCAGCCCCTGGTCCCATAGCTGATTCACAGGCTGCCATCGCCACCCGGTGTCTGTGCGGATGCAATTAGGTTTAATGGGACGTTCGCCCACCCCACTGCCCTAGGCGCTGCAGGCGGGAGCAGAGCGGAGGGGCGCTGGGGAGGAGGGGGGCAGGGGCTCTGACGTCAGCCTGGCCTATAAGAGGCCCCGGCCAGAGGGCTGCGGAGTTGGAGCTGGACCTTGCCGCGATGCCCACCCCCAACACTGCCTCCCCGCAGGCCAAAGGCTTCCGAAGGGCTGTGTCTGAGCTGGATGCCAAACAAGCTGAGGCCATTATGGTAAGAGGGCAGGGGGCTGTCTGGGCAACAGGGCCAGTGTGGGGTCTCAGCATTCGGTTGAGGACCTGTGTCCCCATCTGCTGTGTATGTGATGGTGTGTGAGCCCAGAAGTGGGGTCTCCTGGGCCAGTCCCTCAAGGTCCTGCACCTTGAGCACAGGAGTCAGGGAGGCACCTGCCTGATTCTGAAGACGGGACCCCCGAGAACAAGACCTGAGGTCTCAGAGCCTGCTGGCCCTGACCCTCCCCATTGCCTGCTCAGCAACAGGGTGTGGGAGCACCCCAAGTCCTGACTGACCAGAGCTGAAGAGAGCTGGAAGTAGAGGTGGGAGTCAGACAGAGAGTGATGCAGACTCCAGGCAGATTTCCTCCACCCACCACCCAGCCCCCAGTGACCTGTCCACCACCCAGCCCCCA
>NW_006399876.1:2360539-2364732 GCF_000299155.1 Elephantulus edwardii | reverse complement strand
GTCCACCACCCAGCCCCATCCACCACCCAGCCCCCAGTGACCTGTCCACCACCCAGCCCCCAGAGAACTGTCCACCACCCAGCCCCCCAGAGAACTGTCCACCGCCCAGTCTCACGCATACCCTTTCTGCCTCCCACCTGCTCACCCATCCACCACCCATCCACCACCCACCCACTCAGCCACCATCAACCCACACATTCATCCACCCATGCATCTGTCTGTGTCTGTTCGTCCATCCATCCATCCACCCATCCCTTCGTCTGTCCACCCACCCATCTGTCTGGCCATCCACCCATCCATTCGCCATGTTTGCTGTGACCTTGTGCATGAGAACAAGTCTCCTTCAGCTTGACCCAGCGGTCAAGGCTTGAGACCTTGTTGGTGACCCTGGTGGGGTCCTGACCCCAGAAGAAGGGGGCTGCACTGTGTGGTCACTGCTGGGCTTCTTGTTTGATTAGATGCAGGAGGCCCTCCCAGTGGGGGCCAGGCTCACCCTCAGAATGGGTCCCCTCAGTGGGCCCAGGCCCGCTCACCCTCAGGACAGGTCCCACTAAGGTGAAAGTGACTCTGGTGTTCAGACCTTGTGTGAGTGCATGGTTTGGGGTATAGATCTCACCCCTCCCCTCAGGTTTCCAGTGCTATGTCCTCCTGCGGGCCCAGTGCACCCCGCCTCCCGGGTGCCCTCCTTGGACTGTGTTCCTGGCTGTGTCCATGTACGGGGAGCAGAGCTCTGGGTAGGGCTCTCCTGCTCCTCCGCCCCCAACACCCAGGACCCTCAATGGTGGGACCTTATTCCCACCTCGAATAGAGAACCAGGAACATGTAGGGAGCCCAGACTTACACAGGCCAGAGAGGGTCAGGGACAGAGAGACTCCCAGCAGTGCCACATGCCTCCAAGATGTGGCCAGTGCTGTGACAGGGGACTAGTGACCCCAGGGAAAGGAGAGATGATGTGAACACCGGGTGGCTGGCGAGGCCTGGCCATACCAGTGACAGGAATGGTCACTGGGGGGGGGGCAGTGAGGGCCACAGCCCTGGTCATGGCTGAGGGTCCCCGAGGGGATGCAGGAGGGGACCAGAGGTAGGCGGTGTCACAGGGTGGGGCACAGCCCCCTCCTTCCCATTCCAGCTCCAGCTGCCATCCTTCCAGATGGAGGGGCCACCATCCTGAGTCACCGTCTTCCTGCCACCTAATCCAGTTAGGGCCAGGCCTGGGGACAGGAGTGACACAGCAGCATGAGCGGGCGGGTGTCAGAGCCAGCCAGCCAGCCGGCATCTTCCCTGATCTGAGTCTGCTTTTACCCTCGCAGGCCAGGTGCCCTGTAGTGACAGTGGGGCGGGGCGCAGGCTCCCCACTCCCATCCCCAGCCATCAGAGGTGCCCTGAGGGAGAACTCTGGTGGGCAAACGGGCTGACATTTGTCCTTGCAGTCCCCTCGGTTCATTGGACGACGGCAGAGCCTCATCAAGGATGCACGCAAAGAGCGTGAAGCGGCCGTGGTGGCCGCGGCGGCGGCCGGCTCCGAGTCCCAGGATCCCCTGGAGGCCATGGCCGTCCAGAAGGATGGTCAGGCCGTGCTGAACCTGCTCTTCTCCCTGAGGGGCTCCAAGCCCACACCACTGTCCCGAGTGGTGAAGGTGTTTGAGGTGAGGAGTGAAGATTGGCCGCTGTCAAGGAGAGCACACACGCACGCTGGCCATGTGTGTGCACAGATTTAAACACATGATCCGTGGGCACATGTACGCATGCACACAAGAGCCATGTGAACATGCAGGTATGCAGACACGACCCATGTGAACACGCGTGCACACACCCTCTGTGTCAGCGTGCATCCACGCACACATCATCTGTGTGAACACACACACACACAATCTGTGTTAACACATGCACATGGGCTGTATCCACATGCACACACATCATCTGGGCATCGTACATGTCAGCACACAGACACACACGTTCTATGAGGACAAAGCATGATCATGCCACATGGGAGAATGTTTGAAGTGCACATACCAGGCATGAGTGCTGTACACAGATGTGGCACATGTGTGAACATGCATGGACACACAATGTGTTCACACACATGCCTCCACAGGCATGTGTATCAATCACGTCATGTGTGCAAATATCCACGTGCCGTGTGTGCACATGTCTGGATGCTCACACACCTCACGTTTTCACGTACCTGCTGTTGTTACGTGCCATCTGGTCAGGACTGACTCCGAGCCCGCTCTACAGTGGGTCTTGAGAGGCAGTGACTAGAGCAGGAGGAGATTGCCCTTCTTTCTTCCACAGAGCAGCTGGTGGATTCGAACCGCTCGCCTGTGGGTTGCCAGCATTGCTCCTTGCACTAAGGCACCAGAGCTCCTAGCATATATGCACCATGTATTCTTACGTGTGTGTGGACGTGCACGCCGGTGCCATGTGTGCACACTGTGGTCACAGGCGCTCACATCTGCAGGCACAGACGTGCAGGACTCTGTCCACACCACAGGCAGTGTGGACCCTGCTCAATCACACAGGCTTCAGGTCTGCGTGCCAGGAGCCCTGGGGTGACCTGAGGGCCACTCACCACACCACTTGGCCTCAAGAACACTCTGGGTCCCTGCACCAGAACAGGTCCACAAGGTCCCCACCTCCCACCCAGTGACTGTCCCTCAGGCTCTTTCTGCTTACCCCTGCCCATCACATGGGGGCGGCAGGGCAGCTGGAAGCAGAGTGCAGAAGGCTAGGGGGCTGCTCCCTGAGCAAGCCTGGGGCTGCCTGCCGAGGACTGCCTTGAGGACTGCGTTAGCTGTTCCGGCCACACCGGGTGGGTGTGGGGAACTGACCGGTGGACGCTCTCAAATGACGTCAGAACAGACCCTCGCCTGCTCACTGCTGGTCCCCCAGCGGGAGGGGCTGTCCAAGGAGGTGGACTTGCTGCTGCACGAGTGTCCTGACTGTGGGGACATGGCTGTACCAGCTCCCTCACATGGCTGCACTGCCTGCTCTGGGCCTGGGCTGTGGGGTCCTGAACCTCCCGACTACTCCCCAGGCTGGGCCAGGGGGACAGTGAGCCCACATGAAGCCACCAAGGCTGGGGGACACACCCAGGTGTGGCTTGACGACATGCGGATATCATGAGAGGGTCATGGTGGCATTCCCTGATGAGACCAACCAGAGCCCCCAGGGTGGTGGGAGGCTGGTGGCACGGCTGGCCCACGTGACCCTGGTCCTGGAGAGTATTCGGGTGTGGCCAGCTTCTCCAGCCCAAGGAAGGCTTCATCATCCTTGCTTCTCTCTGACGCCCTCCTCCAAAGACCTTTGAAGCCAGAATCCAACACCTGGAGACAAGGCCGGCTGCAGAGCCTCGGGGCAGGGACCCCCACCTGGAGTACCTCATCCGCTGTGAGGTGCCCCGTGCCGACCTGGCTGCCCTGCTCAGCTCTGTGCGCCGAGTGTCCGAGGACCTACGGGGTGTCAAGGAAGACAAGGGTGAGGCCAGGCTATGTCCAAGGATGATCGCGGGCCGAGGGCAGAAGTGCCTACACGGGGCCCTCCCCTCTTTGGTACCCAGCCACCCCGGCCCTGGGCCCCTTACCTCTTCACCTCCTTACCTCTTGGGGAGACGGACTTGACATCTTCCTTCCCCCCTTTCTCTTTGAAGTCCCCTGGTTCCCGAGGAAAGTCTCTGAACTGGACCAGTGCCACCACCTGGTGACCAAGTTTGATCCAGACCTGGACTTGGACCACCCGGTGAGCGGGAAGCTGACCAGGAGTCCCACGTCCACGGGGGGGGGGGGCGTGGGGGTGGGGAGACCCGCCTCCTGCTGCCTGATGCACTGATGACACTGCTGAGGTCACTCCAGGCACCCAGCTGTGTCAGCAGCTGGAGGGCTGGGGGCTGGGACGAGGAGGAGATAAGGAGATTCCCTGACCTGTCCCCCTCGTGTCCCCAGGGCTTCTCTGACCAGGAGTACAGGCAGCGCAGGAAGCACATCGCTGAGATAGCGTTCCAGTACAGGCAGTAAGTGCTGCCCTCCACCCTGACCCTGACCCCTGACCGCCGACCCCTACCCTGACCCCTGACCATCCCCTGACTGCTGGCCCTCCCTCCACCCTGACCCTGACCCCTGACCATCCCCTGACTACTGGCCCTCCACCCTGACCACCGACCCCCATCCTCACCCCTGACCATCCCCGGACTGCTG
>NW_006399876.1:2359563-2360439 GCF_000299155.1 Elephantulus edwardii | reverse complement strand
CCGACCCCCATCCTCACCCCTGACCATCCCCGGACTGCTGGCCCTCCACCCTGACCCTGACCCCCATCCTGACCCCTGACCACTGGCCCTCCACCTGGACCCTTGAACTCTGGCCCTCCAACCTGACCCCTGACCTCCAGCCCCTACCCTGACCCCTGACCTCCAACCCCCTACCCTGACCCCTGACCTCCAGCCCCTACCCTGACGCCTGACCCTGACCCTCCACCTCCAGGATTCTACCTTTCTCCAGACAGGGGAGGGGAGGGGAGGGACGAGAGTGAGGGTTCTGTGTCACATTGTCCATTGGTGCAGACGTGGCCTTCCAGGGGGTGTTAGCATGGTCCTCAGGCCATAACTAGGGCACTGAGCACAGAAGGCCAAGGCCATGCTGGGCCCACACGCCCGCCCTCCCTGACTGCTGTCCCCACAGTGGTGACCCCATTCCCCGAGTGGAGTACACAGCTGAGGAGGTCGCCACCTGGTAAGTGCCTAGATGGCTGTAGTCGGCAGGTGAAGGATGCACTTCTTGTTGGAGTGGTCCCCAAGTGCCCGGGGCCCGCCCCCTACGGCCCCTCGTCACTGGAAACCCCAAGCCACCAGCGATGGCGCCACCTCCCCTGAGTCTTCAGGGGCCCCAGGGGCTTGCAATGGAGGCCAGAGGGGGCAGACCGGGGGCCGGGGGTGTGGGCAGCCCGGCCTGACCAGCCGCCCGCAGGAAGGAGGTCTACACCACACTGAAGGGGCTGTACGCCACCCACGCCTGCCGCGAGCACCTGGACGCCTTCGCGCTGCTGGAACGCTTCAGCGGCTACCGCGAGGACAACATCCCCCAGCTGGAGGACGTGTCCCGCTTCCTGAAGGGTGAGCCGGCCAGGC
>NW_006399876.1:2322216-2358794 GCF_000299155.1 Elephantulus edwardii | reverse complement strand
TGGACATCCTGCCCTGTGTCACCCCCTCCCTGGACACCCTGCCCTTGTCACTCTCACACTGGACACCCTGCCCTGTGTCACCCTCACATACCCAACTCTGTCTCCCCCTTACCCTGTGTTGACCCCTCACTGGACACATGTGCCCACACAGGACACTCACAGGACATCCCTGCCCTGTGCCCCCTCTGATCTCTTCACTGTGCCACCCCTTCCCTGGTCCCCCCTCTGCTTGTTGGTCTCACCCTGTAACATTCCTACCTGGTGACACTCACACAATGTCACCTCTGCCTGGTACCAGTCTATGCCACCCCTGACATGCCTGTACCCCATGACCTCCCCTCCTGTGTTACCCCCAGGCTCCCATCACCCCACCCTGAGACACCCCTTCCTCATCCCTGACTACTGCTCATGGCCCATTGCAGAGAGGACAGGCTTCCAGCTCCGGCCGGTGGCAGGTCTGCTGTCTGCCAGGGACTTCCTGGCCAGCCTGGCCTTCCGTGTGTTCCAGTGTACACAGTACATCCGCCATGCGTCCTCGCCCATGCACTCCCCTGAGCCGTGAGTGTCACGGGCGGGGGCATCCTCACACATGCTCCGCCAGCAGCCCAGGGCCTAGACCTGGGGTCCACTCTCACCCATGCACTGCCCTGAGCCATGAGTGTCTGGGGTGGGGCCCCCTCACCCACAGACCCCCCTGAACCCCAGGGTCTGGACCTGGGGTCCACTCTCACCCATGCACTCCCCTGAGCCGTGAGTGTCTGGGGTGGGGCCCCCTCACCCACAGACCTCCCTGAACCCCAGGGTCTGGACCTGGGGTCCGCTCTCACCCATGCACTGCCCTGAGCCATGAGTGTCCAGGGTGGGGGCACCCTCACCCATGCACCCCCCAAGAGCCACAGGGCCTAGACCTGGGGTCCACTCTCGCCCATGTACCCATCTGTGAGAGCCCAGGGCAGAGAGCGCCCTCATCCATGGACCCCCCCCAGCAACGATTGCCTGAGCCTAGGGGGGGTCCATCTTCACCTATGCACCTTCCTGATTCCAGGCTTAAGGGTTTTCCCCTCACCCATGCACCCCCAGCAATGAGTGTCTGAACCCCTGTGCCATGAGTGCTCAGGCTTGGGGGTTCCACCCTGCCTCCCGCAGCCCTGAGTGTCCAGCCTGGGCTTGGAGAGGGGCTCCCTCGCTGGTGCACACCTATGAACCCATAACACCCTAGGGGGCTTGGGGACCCGGTGTGGGGACAGCAGAGGGTACTGCCGCCCTCCAGCCCCTCCCTCCCTCTGCAGGGACTGCTGCCATGAGCTGCTGGGACATGTGCCCATGCTGGCTAACAGGACCTTCGCCCAGTTCTCCCAGGTGCTTCCAGGGTCAGCGGGTTGGCCAGGCGAGAAGGCCTGACGGGCAGGTGGGGACGGGAAGGTGTGGACTCTGGAGCAGGGTCTGTGGGGCCCTGCTTGGAGCAGCTGGTCCAAATAGCTGACCTTTTGGCTAGCAACTCAACGTTTAATGCATGGTGCCACCAAAGACCCTGCTCGTTTAGAGCAGCTCCTCCATGGAAACGTCAGGGACCCTTCTCTCTCGTTGCCTGCAGAGACGGGGCCAGGGGCCAGGGGCCAGGCCGCTGCTGCCACCTGCTGTCGGGTTGGTGGGACAGCAGCATACAGTGCTGGACTTGGGGGTGTAAGGTCACCCGGCAGGTGCTGCTGATGCCCCAGCACCCCATTCATCATACTCCCCCCAGCTGTCCTGGGTCAGCCCCCTCTTCCCCTGCAGGACATAGGCCTCGCTTCCCTGGGAGCATCGGACGAGGAGATAGAAAAGCTGTCCACGGTGAGTCCACCCTGGAGCCGGCGAGGGGTGCACCTCGGGGGCCCGGGCATGATGACTCGCCAGACTGGCTCATTGCTGCCCCGGGGGAGGATGTGGCACACCTTGCTAGTGTCCTGGGTGGCTGTGAGGGCCTGTGGTGCCCCAGCTTGTCCCCGACCACCCACCTCTGTGCTCCCAAGCTGTACTGGTTCACGGTGGAGTTCGGCCTTTGTAAGCAGAATGGTGAGGTGAAGGCCTACGGGGCGGGCCTGCTGTCCTCCTACGGGGAACTGCTGGTGAGAATGTGGCTCTGTGCTCGGCGGGGGCCCTTCCAGGCAGCGGGCAGCTGGGGGGCTGCATCCGTGCTGGAATCACACCCCCCCCAACCCGCGCAGCACTCGCTGTCAGCAGAGCCAGAGGTGCGGGCCTTCGACCCCGAGGCCGCGGCTGTACAGCCCTACCAGGACCAGACCTACCAGCCAGTGTACTTCGTGTCTGAGAGCTTCAGCGACGCCAGGGACAAGCTGAGGTAGAGTCCCTGCCGTCCTGTGGCTGGGGACAGTCACAGTGCAGGACGCTGTTGTGCTCACACCATGTCCCCACTGCCAAAGCCCCAGCAGGACCCGTGAAGAGTCTAGGGGGAGGTGGTCATGGGTGCTGCCAGCTTCCTGGAGATCTGGGGGGACCTCCCTGGTTTTCTGCTTCCTGGGTGGCTGGGGCCTAGTTGGAAGGGGGGAAGGGGAGGAGTGTCCGGGCTTTGGAGGGTAGTTGGGTGGGAAAGTGGGAAACAGGAGTTAGAGGACTCCTGGGTGCAGTGACCAGTGGTGGGCACAAGGGAGAAGAAACACACAGCCCGGCCTCTGACTGGACACAGGCTGGCTGGGCCTGCCGTTGCCACAGCTGACCAGCGGGGTATGTGTATGACTGAAACGTAGCCAAGCCATGCTCATGTCGGGAGGGCTGGACTTCCAGCCCTGGGTTCAGTGACATAAGGGTCATTTCAGGAGGGAGTTGGGGGACTTCCAGGCAGAGCTGGACTTGGGGAAGTGCCCAGAGCCATGGGTGACTGCCCTGCCTCCTCCGTCCTCTCCTGGAGGAGTTGGCTGTCACAGAGGGCAGGATGCTCCTTGGGGAGTTCAGCCACTCCCCCTGACCGCAGTCCCGCCCCCCAGGAGCTACGCCGCTGGCATCCAACGGCCCTTCTCCGTGCGCTTTGACCCCTACACGCAGGCCATCGAGGTGCTGGACAGCCCGCGCTCCATCCAGCGTTCGCTGGAGATCGTCCAGGGCGACCTGCAAGCCCTAGGCCACGCGCTGAGCGCCATACGCTAGGGGGGCGCACAGGAGGGGTTTCCCCGCTGGCCTTCGGCCCTGAACCAGCCCTGGCACACTCGAGGGGCTGACCACGTGCTCGCCCCCTCCCGCTTTCCCGCTCTGTCCAGGTGTGTGCGTGCGTGTGTGTGTGTTAGCACTCACCTGCATGCTTGTGTGCTCTTGTCCAAACCCCCCAGTGTGTGTGTCCCTGCTGCTGGGACAGCCCTTTGCAATCTCAATAAAGGACTCAAACAGCCCTCAGCTGATGGTTTGGGGGTCCATCCCCACGGGGACACATCACAGTCCTGTCTTCCTTCCCCACAAGGACACCCCTCTGTTCACTTCTCCCTCTAGGTGTGGATACCCCACAGTCCCGTCCTACCTCCCCATGTGACACCCCCACAGCCCTGTCCTCCTTCCACGGGGACACAGCCCAGCTCTGACTTGCTTGTGTGGCGTTCCCACCACCTGGTCCCCCTCTCCAGGGAGATGGACACCCACTTAGAGCCCAGTGGCTCCCCAGAGCTTTGAGGGACGTGCAGGACTGCCTTTTTCCACACGATCCGGTGACCTGGAGGCCAGGGTCTGAGGATAGTCAGAGCTGTTCTGGGGTGGGGGGTGCCTCTTTGCCCCCATAGGGGGTTGTTGGGTCTCTGAAGAAGAGCCATGGTCCAGCCCTGCTCCTTTGCCCCATGGGGGGTTGGAGGGTGTCTCTGAAGATGGCCTATGGTCCAGCCCTGCCTCTTTGTCCCCTGGGGTACTGGCAGGAAGGGGGGGGTGTCCCAGCTCTCAGAAGCGCCACAGGAAGGTGAGGAGAGGCAGCCTGTCCCTGTGCATGAGCTCTGGCCTCCTGACCCCACTGAGCAAGCTGCCTGGGAGCAGGACTCCAACACTAGAGGGGGCCATAGGTGCTCCCCAAAATGTATGCTGATGGAGGCAGGGATTTACACTCTGTTGGGCCCTGGGCGCCCCCGCCCCCCAGGCCTCGGTCTTACCTGTGAAGAAGCACACACTGGGTCTCAGGGCCTGGAGGACGCCACCCTCTACCTTCCCGCGATCTTCCTCTGGCTCTGGGAGCAGCCTGTGTGGAGCGGAGCCTTGGCCCTTCTTTGAGGCCTTGCGGGCCCACTCCAGCCAGCCACACCCTGCCCGGCTACTGGTTCCAATCCTGGCACACTCCTACTCATCCATCAAAACCCTCCCGGCAGAACCTCCCTTCCCGTGTGGCCCCTTGTCCTCCCATCCAGCACCTTGTCTGTGCTCGGCCTGGGAGTTCTACCCTTGGGCCATTTCTGCAGAACAGTGACCCCAGTGACCACCCAGGGGAGAGGGTCAGTGCTCAACCTGAGGTTGGTAGCACCTCCGTCCCTCCCTCACACCCATCCCCCCAGCATCCCTTGGCTCCAGCTTGCCCACCTGGGAGGCCCACCCCTCCCTCACGTCCCTTCAGAAGAACCTGCTGTCTGAGGCTGCCGAAGGGCGACAGTGGGGAGCAACAGGAAGAGCAGGGAGGGTAGTGGGGGGCAGAAGGGGACAGTGGGGGGCATCAGAGGGGCAGTGTGGTACCTGCAGGGAGGGTACTGGGGGGCAGAAGGGGGACCATACCAGCTGGTGCCTTGTCGAGGGAGCCCTGAGAGTGGGGAACCAAGGCTTAGGTGAGGTGGGCCTCATGGAGTCAGCCCCGGGCCAGGCCCCACTGATGGGGTGGGCGCAGGGCTGGTTGGAGCCCTGAGTGAAGGGGACAGAGGGGCTGGGGCACAAGCTATCCCAGGACCCCTCTTGATCTGGGGCTCCTCACCCCACTGGAAGGGTCTGGAAGGTTCTGGGTGCCCCCTGGGGTGCTCATCCCGGGGCACCCCAGGGGAGGACAAGGGGCATGCGACTCATGGCAGAAGAGGTCAAAGGTCATAAGCTCACAGATTCCTGGTGGCTACCACCACATGGAGGGGCCAGGGTTGGCTCCCCAAATCTAAAGATGACTGACAGGGGCCAAGAGAAGCGGTCCCTGAGGGACTCTCCCAGCTGACTTGTCCCTTCCTGGACAGCAGCAGGGCCACCTCCCTCACAGCGTGTGTATTAGAAGGGCCTCCCAGCTGCCCGCTGCCACCAACCACTGTGCGTGGGCCCTTGGAGAAGCCTGCAGCTGCCCGCTGACCCCCGGCTCGCTCTCTGACGTGGGAACACGTTGGGTCCTGGTGGGGGTCTGCTCTGTAGACGCGATGCCCCCTGCTGGGACCGGGACACTGTCCAGTCATCAAGTCCCTCCTCAGGACGCTAATGACCCTGTGGCTGAGAGGTGCTGACGCCGAGGGACATGCCCGCAAGTCCAGCTGTAGGGAAATGGTCCAGAAAGTGCCGCCTCAGCCCCTCTGGCCATCTGCCACCCACACCCCCCTAGGCCCTAATGGGCTGGTGTCAGGCTGGGGGCTGGGGAAGTGGGCTTGGGGGGCTTATAAAGCCAGGGGGCCCAGCACCCAAGCTGTCCAGACCACTGCACCTGTGGTTACCAGCGAGCAGGTGTGAGGGGCTCTGGGAGCCGTGCTGGCCCTTTGAGGGGTGGGGGGTGGTGAGAGGTCTCTTTCCTCCCAAGGGTCTTTAGTGGGGGGCAGGGACAAGACCTCTCTTCTGGGGGTCCTGGGATCCAGTACAGGGGTGCTGGGTGCTGAGTGCAGGCTCTCCTTTATTGGGAACGGGACCCCTCCCCGGGGGCCCCAGGGCCGAGTGCTGGGGTTCTTGGGAAGGATGTGAGCCCTGGCCGGCCTCATCCTAGCCCAGGTCACCACCCGCACCATGGCCCTCTGGACACGTCTACTGCCGCTGCTCGCCCTGCTGGCCATCTGGGCACCGTCCCCTGCCCGGGCCTTTGTTAACCAGCACCTGTGTGGGTCCCACCTGGTGGAGGCACTGTACCTGGTGTGCGGGGAACGCGGCTTCTTCTACACCCCCAAGACCCGCCGGGACGTGGAAGACCCACCAGGCAAGCCCCCAGTGCCTCTCTCTCGGAAGGGGGATCTTGGGTCCTGGGAGGAATGGAGATCTTTTCTGACAGGAAATCCAGGTCCCCTGTCAGTGACTGAGTTGGCCGGATGAGGGCAGCGTCTGTGGCTGAGACCACACAGCCTATGGCCGGTGGTACTCAGCCTGTCGAGCTGCTGTCCTTGGGGGCAGGGGGTGCTCAGATCAGACCCCACCCCTCCTTCCTAGGACAGCATCTGTGTGGAGGGCGACTAACTCCCAGGATATCTCAGGTGGTGAGATGAGGAGTGGCAACCAGAGCTCTTGAGGCATGGCCTGGTGTCCAGGGGCGTCCGGGGGCGTCCGGGGGCCCGGTGTCCAGGGGCGGCCAAGTAAAGGCGAGGGCCCAGTACAGGCGCTTGCTTGAGGTCCAGGCTGTGCTGTTGCCCTGGGCTCTAGGACTCACACCTGGACCACTCCCACTCTCATAGAACAGGAAAGGGGGGTGCAGACCCAGTCTCCCCTGGCTGTGGAGTGGGCGGGTGCTGTCCCCTGAAGGCCCTGTCCCCTCAGCTGCAGTGGGGGCACCTCCCCTGACCACCCTGTCCCTCTCTCCCCTCTGGGCCCACAGCGGGGCAGGTGGAGCTGGGCGCAGGCCTGCAGCCCTTCCCGGGGGCAGGATCCCGGCAGGAACGCGGCATCGTGGAGCAATGCTGCACCAGCGTCTGCACCTTGTACCAGCTGGAGAACTACTGCAACTAGAGACGGGCCCCTGCCCTGTGCCCAATAAACCCTAAACCTGCTCTGCGCGTCCTTGTGTCTGTGGTCCATCCCATGGCTGGGGCGGCGGGGCGGACCTCCTGGCCGAGTGGCCTCCAGCTGTCGTTACCTTCTGCAGTGACAGGACTGTAGACTGGAGGTGGTCCCAACTCTGCCCCACCCTGCCTCAGGCCTGCAGAGGGTTGCAGAGTCCCTGGGAGTCCAGGCTGCAGGGACACGTGCCCTCGCTGCTCGACCCTGGGCCCTCAGACCCCAGAGACAGAGAGAGAACATTCTAGAATGTGGTTCCTAGCCCCTCAGGCTCTCTTTTTGACTGAGTCCACTTGGGCTGGGAAGAGCTGTCCAGCTGGTAGCCTGGAAGAGAGGGGCCAGGTGGTCAGGAGCGAGGGCCGAGGTGGGCGATGTTGGACAGCGAGAGGGGGCCGTGGAACCAGTGTCTCGAGGGCTGAGGATGTACTGGACCCAGAGGCAGGGCCAGGCCACTCACATGACCAGACCTGGTAGCTACAAACACTTGTTCAAGGGCTTGGGGTGCCCCCAGCCCTCCTCTTAGCACCCCCTGCAGCTCAGGCCGAGGTGAGTGTAGCCGTGAGCTCTGGGCTTCATATGCTGCGCTGGCTGCAGAAGCCAGTCTGGGCACCTGAGTCCAGGTGGTCTCGGCCACAGGCAGACTGGCCCCGATGTGGGCACAGACCCTGTGCGGGGCCCCGAGGTCCGGGCAGCCCCTCTGCAGTCCAGGGCTCCCGCTCAGCCTTCTCCTCGGCTGCCTTGAACCCCCGCCCTAAAGGAGAGGTCACAGTCCGTGGCAGGGTCAGGGCCAGTCAGGAGGAGAAGTGAGGTGGCCACTGGATCTGAAGAGGAAGGTAGTGGTGGTTAGACCATCTTGGGGAGTCTAGACCAGCAGTCAGCTTGGTGGTGATGCGGCTGGTCCTCAGGTGCTGAGGTACATGTCCATCTAAGCAGGGCCCTGGCGGTGGCCCAAGGAGATCTGACTGCTCTGGGAGAGTGGACAAAGCAGGCCTGCTGGCCAGGAAGACCCCAGGGGCAGGCTCGGGGTGGTGGTGCTCCTGCCCCAACCCTGTGGTGACAAACCAGAAGCTGTGGAAGCCCAGGTCTGCAGGTTCCCACAAGGCCTGCAGATCCCTCTGAGGCCTGAGGTCCTCCCTGCGGCCTGTGGGTTCCCCTGAGGCCTGCAGATTCTCCCCCGAGGTCTGCGGGTCCCCTCTGAGGCCTGCAGGTCTCCCTCAAGGCCTGAGGGTCCCCCCTGAGGCCTGAGGGTTCCCCCGAGGCCTGTGGGTCCCCCCGAGGCCTGCAGATTCTGAGTGGGTGGGCCAGATGAGAACAGCAGGGAGACCAAGCTGCCCGCGATCCCATCTTCCCGCCAGGGAGCCGCATTCACCAACAGTCACATGGCCAATCTGTCCCCTGCCTGTGGCGTTCCACTGTCCTGTCTCTCACTGCTGTGGTGGGACCTGACTTACCTTATCCAGTCCTCACTGGTCCCCAGTTGTGTGGCTCTGGTCTCCCCACTGGGAAGGGCTTTCGAGAAGCCGCCTGGGGGGAGGATATGCATTCAAGGGGTCTGGTGGTCCCTCTATCCTTCTCACAGGGGTAGAGGACAAGGGCCAACATCGGCATGGAGGAGATGAGTCAGATCCAAGGTCTTGACCACAGTACCCTCATGTTGACAGGAACCCTCAAGCCCCCTCGCCCGACTCTCTGTGAACAGGGGGGAGGCTGTCCTGCCCTCGCCCCTCGCCTTTGACTTCAGAGGGTGTGTGTCTGAACCTGGGAGTCTCACTGCTCCCTGACGACTCCAGGCCCCTTGCATGTGTGAATGGCCCCAGGTGGGGTCTGGGCACGCTGCCCCCCCACATACCCTCCACATGTGTCCTCTATCCCCTGACACCTGTTCCTGGGAGGAATCTGGAGTCTCTGTGAGCTTGGCTCTGTCCCCAGGACTGACCCTTCAGTACAGGCCCTACCCAGCTTCAGGAACCCTGTTGCCTCCAGGCAGGCCTCCTAGATTTTGTCCAGGACCAAGCTTTGGCTGTGACCAAGGGTCATGTGCTTTCTCAGCGATGGCATTGACAGCAAATACTGACCATCCTCACTGGCCTCCAGGCCTGAGCAGAGCGAGAAGAGCCTGCAGGGGTGTCTTGTCTGGGAATGGAATTCGTGAGGACCCGGGGCCAGCCCAGCACAGATGGCCCCTCAGTGGACTTCAGGAGACATGATGGCAGTACTTGAGGCCTAACTGTTCCCAGCCAGGCTTTGGGGGGCACCCGTGGGCACCTGGAATCAGCTTTGGGGGCCCATAAGGCCCACCGCCTCCCCAAATCCACTAGGGTCTCTGAGGGAGCCCCGTCCTGCAGGTGGGACTGTCCATGCACAGGTGCGCCAGCAGGGGGGGCCCAAGCCTGGCTTTTGATGCCCGAGTGTGGGCTCCCCACCCCCACCGTGGGCAGTGAGGGGCCCTCCCCTGGGCCGCCCTGTCCAGGCTTGGTCACGAATCCCCCAGCTGCAGGGGGAGGGCGGTGGGAGCGACCTGAGGCCCATCTGAACCCCAGAGTGTGAAGTTTGAGAGATGGTTGATGCTGGAGTTCCACACTGCTGTTCAGCCCAGGCTAGCAGGGCTGGGCGTCCGAGGAGCAGCCGTACACTGCCAGCCCTCCGGCGAGTCACCGTGGGCAAACTGGCTGCTCTTCCAGACCCTTCCCAGGCCCTTGTCCAGCCAGGTCTGTGCACGGGCTGGGGAGCAGGGCCCCTGGCTCTACCACAAGGCTGAGTGGTTGTGTCCTGGAGGGAGCTTTGGGGGGCAGGAGACCCCAGCAGGCACAGGAGGTGCTCACCTGCACCTGTCCATCCCCAGCTCAGAGCTGAGCAGAAAGAGGTCATTGCAAAAAGAATGTCGGGGTTCAGGGGTGAGGCACTGGACAGAGCTGTGCACCCCGTCTCCTCCCTTCCCCTTTTCTCTCTCCAGAGGTTGGGAGAGCCCTGAAGGCCACCCGAAGGCCTGGGTGAGGAAGATGGTCCTGAGCACACTGAGCCCCCTGGCATGTCCACAGGCTGGCCAGAGCTAGCAGCCCCTCAGTGCCTGTCTCCCTGAGGTCCCCTGGGGTCAAGGTTGCAGGGTGAGGGGATGTGGCTGAATCCCTGGCCTCCTCCAGGACCCTGTGAATGGGGAAGGGCCTTTGCTCTTGGCCGAAGCTGGACCCCCTCCTGCCCCAGCTGGACAGGCTGCTGAGTCTGCAGAACCTTTGGGGGCAGGTCGGTGGTGGCCCTGCATTCCTTCACTCTGACCCTGGCCCGCCTGCATCTGTGTTTTGGGAAAACACAGTGGAAGCCACCACGCTGAGCCTCGAAGCCTTTGTTTTTCAAAGTCCAGCCTCCCTTCAGAACTTGATCCCAGTCCAGCCTGTCCTTCCTACATCTCTGGGGGCCAGACACTGCCCCCAACCACTGGCCTCTCCCTGGACTTGCTGTGGGATCTCAGTTTCTCTCCCTCTTTGGGCTCCAGACCTGAGGAACTCAGAGGGTCAGTGCAGGTGGCTCAGTGGGTGGCATCATCCTGGGGACCCCAAGTCCTGGCATCCTGCCATGTGCTACACAGGGGTCCTTAGTGCCTGTGGGGCTCCCTGGCCCAGGCCCCCCTGTGGGAAAGGTGTAGTGAAAGTCCAGGCACTGGTAGAGAAAAGACAAGAAACAGAAGCAAGAGGAAGGGGTTGCTGGGGTGTCTTGGGAGCCCCACAAGCCCAAGGGGATGCTGGGGTGGTCTGAGAGCCCCTCAGGTCACAGCCTCGGAGCTTGGAACCAACTGATTTCTAAATGGCACCTCAGAGAGAGGCAGGCAGGGGGCTTCCTGGAGGAGGCAGCCATGCTTGACTCCACTTACACCGCAGGGCTGCGTCCTCGTGGGGCACAGTGGATGCCCCCCTCCAGCCTCCCTCATCATGGGCTTCCTGGTGCTGCCTGTCCCTTGAATGAAGAGTGGACATCTGTCCAGATGGACGCAGACACAGCAGACCTCAACTTTCCCTGGCACATGCTCAAAGTGCCCACCCCCCGGCTGACCACATGACCTGGAGAGCATTGGGTCTCCACTCTCTCGTCCACCAAGTGAGAATCAAGGCAGACCCTTGACGCTAGCAAGATGGAAGTTGTTGAAAGTGAACTTGAACTCGTGAAGACAATGAACCGGGCATCAAGGCTGAGATGATGGGCACTCACACTGTGAAGCAGACAATGACACGACCCACCATGCTGGCAGCCCAGAGGCTAAGGAGCCACTCTGCAATACCAAAGGCATGGGGTTCGAATCCACCAGCTGCTCTGCGGGAGAAGGATGGGCAGTCTCCTCCTGTGGGATTTACTGTCTCTGAAGCCTGCTGCAGGCTCAGCTATGGGTTGGTTCGGATCCCACAGCATGTGACAACAAAAAAGGCGGCAAGTTGTAGAAGAATGGTGCTACGTTCGTGATCAAGAACATTTCAAGATCCTTGCTGACGTATAATGCTTTCAGGAGGCAGAGAAGATATGTACAAGGACGTTGGAAGCAGGAGTGGCATCCACGTCCTAAACAACACACCTCGGGGAAACGCTGGACTTTAATAAACGTCCATAGTTGTAGAGAGGCTTCAGGCCTTTTGTTTGTATGGTCGTTGTGAGTCTGCTTGACTCGAAGGCCATCATCATCATCAACAACAAGGAAGAAGAATGTAACTATTACACTATTCTTCAAATTTACGTACCAACCTCTAAACTCACACACGAAGAAACTCAGTGTTCCCACCAACTTCCACAGATCTGAAATTGATAAAAACCCAGGATGTTAATAGTGATTGGATTGGGAAAGTTAAAGTTAAAGGAGGATTGGTAATTGGAAAATGCAGGATTGGCAAAAAAAAAAATAAATAAATAAAAATGGAACTGTGTACAAGAAATTTTTTTCATGGCAAGTGCCTTTTTAAAAGCCAAGAATGGTCTCTGCACCCGTGGACCTCTCCTGATGGACTTCACCAGTCGTCTACATCTGTGCTGAGAGAGCTGAGAAAGTCTGCGTTGTGGAGCTGAGCAAGGCCAGGGACTGACTGTCAACAGACTGTCAATCTCTCAGGGGCTAGTTCAAGTTGAAGAAAATGAAACAAGTCCATGAGGGTCAAAATATGAACCTTAGTATATCACACCTGAATGTGGAAACCACCTCAGGAGCACATCTGATGCGTTTAAACACTCATGGCTGCAGACCTAATGAATTGTGAGGGGACATCATACATGAAGAAAGCAAAATATAATTTCCGAGACCAAAATGTTGTTAGAAGAGACTCTAGAACTTGCTCTTCAATGCAGAGAAGCCAAAATAAAGGGAAGAAATGATCGAGTAAGAGAAATTGAGAAAACAAAGAATTGTAATAAAATGTACAAAGATCTAGAGTTGGAAAACTCTAAGTGAAGGGAATTCTTGACTTTTCTTAAGTGAGAAGATTGAGGAACAAATGAAAATGTGCAGTTACAATACTGAGAGGTTCTCTGGGCAAAATCTTGATTGATGCAGGAAGCACCAATGATGGAAGGAATATTGGAGTCATCCAAAAAGAGCCGCATCCAAAGCCATACAAGTGGCAGGCAGATGCCCACTGCCACGCTGCACTGGACAGACCAGCTGCCAAGGACCTCTGTAAAGTGCCAAAGAGCAAGGATATCTCTTTAATGACTAAGGTGCTTCTGACCAAGCTAGGGTAGTATCAATTGCTTCATATGCTTCTAAAAGTTGGAGAGTACAAACACGGAGGATGAAAGTTTGGACAGTGGTATTGGAGAAGTGTATTGAACGTCCCATGGACGGCCAAGAGAAGAGAGCTCCTTCGAGGGCAGCACAGAAAGCTTGGTCTCACATCCTTTCTGGACATGGTCTCAGTAGAGACTAGCCCTTGCAAAAGGTGGAGGGGACCCGCAGTGAGGTGGACCGAGGCCCGCCGTCCGATGGACCGAGACCTGCAGTGAGGTGGGCTGATGCAGCGTCTGCATCAATGGGCTTGGCAGTGAGGATGGTGCTGGATGGGAAAGGCTTTCCTCTCTTGTCACAAAGCTACTGTGAGTTGGTGGACTGGACAGCATCAGGGAGACCTCAGTGTCCAGGCCTGCACTGGGACAAAGAGGCCCAAGGGCTGGTCTGAGATAGGTCTGCTGGCCTGGGCTTTACCAGCGTCCTCAGCTCTTGCCCACTTCTCACCAGCTGAAACACAATGGGAGTTGAGGGGAAGCTCAGCCTTGACCCCTCCAGGACCCAGACCTCCAGGGTCCCTTCCCAATGGGTCCCGAAACTTGTGCACCTGGGAGGCTGGCGGTGCCTCCGAGGGGTCTCATGTCACCCGAGGGACAGACCCCTCACATGTAGGGCTGGTGATGCGGAGATCTTCCTCCTTTAACTCTCAGAGTGTGCGCAGAGCGGTCCTGTTGGCTTCTAAGGGCCGTATTGATTTAGCAACAATCTTGTTTCTGGGGTTCAACTGTAACTTCCCCGAGTAACCACCAGGTGTCAGGCTCTGGCCAGATTTGGAATTTCCTGCATCCAAAAAGCACGCAGGGCTGGACAATGAATGGAGTGTTGGTGAGTAAGGTTCATCTATCCCAGCAAGGGCAGCCCCCGCCTCCACTTGGGCATGGGGTGTCCATAGACAGCCAAGAGTCTCTTAGTAATGTTGTTGTCGTTGTTGTTTATTGCCATCTCGTCCTAGACGACTCATAGCGACCCTGTGAATGAAAGACCTGAACACATGTACACCTTTCATCGTTTCTCTATGTTCATAGAGTTTCCAGAAGCAAGCTATTACGGAAGTGGATGCCACTCCTGCTTCCAAGCTTGTTTTAGCCGGGGAGCTCCAGCAAACACTGTCCACCGTGGGTGGACACCATGGGTGTATCCCATTTGACACATCGGTGTCATAGTGTCTGTCCAGCATCACAGCAACCACGAGTTACCTCTGTACCCCTCCTAGTAATAGATCAGGTTTAACTTAATACAAAGCAACACAGTTCCCCCCCATGGAACAATGGGTGCTTCGAGGTCGTTCTGTGCATTTGGGCACAGCCGCACTCCCCGTCACATAGATACTTCCAGGGAGGGCGCTGTTAGTGCCCAGGCTCTGGGGGCCAGGAGGAGGCAGGTGAGAAATTCAGATCCAAGCATAAAGGAGTGATGTCTCCCTGGACCCTAACGCCACAGAAAGGGTCCCTCCTTCTGTTATGTCCTCACTCTGCTCCCCAGGAAGCCTTGGGGAGTCCCAAACTTCAGTTCCTAAGACCTTTGCTCTCAGTCACTCTTTCTCTAGAAATGACCACCAGGGGTCAGCATGAGGCCACTTAACAGTCACGTGGGGGTGCCCTTGTGCTGAGACTTTGGGAGGGGGTCCCCTAACTTTCTCCCATACAAATGGGGACCTGAGAGAACCTCAAAAGAAGCAGACACCATCAAAACCCTATGAGCTGGTGAGATGAGAGACTTGCTTTCAGGTGCCCCTCATTCCCTACTGCACCCCAATTTTTCCCTTTTTTGTGGTCCCTTCCATCCCTACCTTGTAAAACTCTAGATCATGAGTCCCCTCCCGTAAGTGGGAATATCCTTCTGGGAATTTGGAACACAAGACTCGAGGGGCACAGCTTTCACACCGCATCACTGAACCCCATTGTCTCTGGGGAGCCTCAGTAGGAGCTGGTCTCTCATGTGTTCTGACACCTTTTGCGTTACCATGGAATCAAAACAGTTTATCCTGGGTCAATCCTGTGGCACACCTGGTGGATTCAAACTGTGTGCCTTTGCGATTGCAGCGTAGCTTCTTACCCGCAGGCCATCTGAGCTCTCTTTGAACATCCTAGCAGGAAGAGTAGCCCTGGATGGGACGAGGCCCATGGAGTCAGGCCAGACGGAGCCCAGTCTAGGACAGAGCTCAGACACGTTTTGGGGGCCTGGAAGTACCAATCTTGTAGGACTCAGATCTGGAGGCTGTGGACTCCTTCCCTGCAGGTTCATCTCTTTGCTTCCCACCTCTCAGTCCCGGGAATGGGGCTCCACAGACACGCCCCCCCCTGGCTGGGAGGAAGCCCTCACCCTCCCTGGTCCCACCTGCAGAGCAGACAGTCTCCTCAAAGGGTTCGGCCAGCAGCTCTTTATGGAAACACGTGTCATGGCAGCATCTAACCACGGAGTCCAAGCCCTCAAGGCCCAGGGCAAAGCCAGACTCAGCATTGAACCTGGTCACCTCATGTTGAGCTGCACCAGAACCCCAGCTCTGTATTCTTGCCTTAGATCTCCCTCTGGGCTTCCTCCTGGGAACGGGGTGTCTCTGGATGTTTAGGGTCCCCTGCCAGGTTTTCTGTGCCACTCGGGCCTGCCACCTTTCTCTCCTCGAAGTAGGTGAAGATTCGGAGGACCGAGGGACAGGCCAGCACCAGTGCTAATGAGCTGACAAGCTGGACGATGTGAACCCCCAGCTGATGGGTGCTGGGGTACAGAGGGGCTAGGGCTGGTGTCCCTCTGGCTTGGCTTTGTCCCTTAGAAGTGTGTGCTCTGCTGCTTGGTCTCTTGCAGGCCTGGGAGGTGGCGGCTCTGCTGTGCAGGGATTCGGTCTAATCTGGGGTGACTCTGGAAAGACCCTCCATTGGCCCACCCAGCTCTGGGCCTGTGCCTGAGATTTCAGCCAGGCTCCATGGCTTGGACAATTCCTCTTCCCAGGAGGGCCTAGGAGCAGGACCGATGTGACTGGTCTCTCGAGGCGGCATCCTTTGCACCGGGTACCTCCTCTGTGTTGCAGGGGTCAGGCCTGACGTGTGGGGGGAAGGGGACAGGGGCCGAGCTAAGTCTGTCATAGGAGGAGGCATTGAGACTGTTTGAAAGAAGGACTTCACTGCTCCATGTGTCAGGACCTGGGGGTCACCTGTAGGGCCATGCTCTTGTTCAACCTTGAATCTGACCACCTACCGGCCAGTGTCCACCGGGGCATCAAGTAACTGGCAAGTGTCATTCAAGTGGCGTTCCTGCCCACCCTTTCCTTCCAGCACCCAAGTCCCACCTCCTGGCTGTCTGGGTCAGTTTCTGGCTTATGCCAGGCCCACAAATGCCTGTCTGCTGGCTCAAGGGTGGTCCAAAACCTCACCCACTGATACATTGTGCCCGGGACACCAGCTTCAGCCATACTGAGCTGGAGCAAAGTCCCTCTGCAATGGAAGGGTACAGGGATTTACCTGAGAGCCGGCATTAAGGAGGGAGAGAGACGAAGAAGGGATGAAGAGGTAAGGGTGAGAACCTCAAGTCCAGGTGGCATGTGGCAGGTGGAGAGGTGCCCCTGCTCCAGGGCCCCATGGTCATGATACCCCGAAAGTGCCCTTCATGGTCTCCACAGCCCCCCCATGTATGCCCCACCTCCCTCACACTGGGCCAGCTGCAGGGTCTGGCCAGCCCACCCAGAGCATCCACTGCTTTGAGCGGCGACTGTGAGTACTGGCCCCTCATCGGGCAGCTTCAGCAGGAAGTGCAGGCACCAGTGACTCTGCAGACTCCTTTATTCACCGCCTGAGAATCGGGGACCGCACAGATACCAGACACAGGGGCTCTCCCCTCCACCCTTCCATTTCCCAGAGAACAGGAGAGCTGTGTTCTGAGGGTTCAGGTGCACTGGTCTTAGGACCAGTGGCGGTTGCTGGGCCTTCCCGGCCGCTCCTTCAGAGCAGTGTGGCCGTGGCAAGGACAGGACACTTGGCTGGGGACGGACTCTTCCTCACGGAGTGTCCAATCGCTTCCTCCACTGACCCTCGAGCCGCACAGGCGGAGGCAAGGTGACGCCCCGGAGCAGGTGGCACGGTTGGTGTGGATGTGAAGGCTGGCATTCTCTGCCGGAGAAGCTTGTTCCTGGCAGCACGTCCCTGCCAGCCGCCGGTGGGGCACCACGGAGACGGCAGACTGCCAGGTGGAGCAGGGAGCGGCTTTTCGGTTTTCTTTTTTCAGCCATTCCCTGCAGCCCCTGGCCCACCCCACTGGACTCTCCCCGGGGACACCAGAGGAGTCTAAGAAGGACAGGGCAGACCCGCTGGCCCCTCACACTGCCTGCAGCTCCTCATCCCAGAACGGGGACCAGGGCGGCTTCTCAAGGGGCACCTGCATCTGTGCCACTTCCATTCCCCCACCCTTCCACCTGCTGTGTTGTGGGGAAGGATCTACCCCCCAAAGCCCAGGCACCCCAGCCCCTCTGCCAGTGTGAAGTTGAGTCCTTGAGTTTTGTCTCCATTCAAGTTGGGGTGCTGGGCAGTGAATGGGGGTCTTTGCACAGTGGCCCTGCAAGGCAAGCTGCTGTGTGTGACACCCCACTCCCCACACAGGCAAGAATCCCAGCAGGAAGCGAACAGGTGTCTAGGAGGGGTGTCTCTTACCCACCCTCATCTCAGGAGCGGCTGCACGAAGGACAGTTCCAAGCAGACCCCCAGTCAGGGTCCTCTGTTGGGTGGCAGGGAAAAGAGAGCGGGTAACTGTAGCGGCTGGTGCAGGGACACTGACCAGTCCTGACAAGGTGACCTATAGTCTCAGGGAGGCGCAGGGACCAGGACGCTGGCTAAGCGAGGTTTGCTTCTAAGTGGGTAAGGCCCCATCACACAACACAGGTTCTCTGCTTTTCCTCCCCAAGGGGCTGAAGAGCGACTGACCTGGTACAGAAGGGGGTGGGTTTCGGAACACAGCAAAAGGACCTCTCACCTGTCCCAACCCACGGGGGCCCGTCCCTCGGGCCAGCCTGCCCCACAGCCACTGTCGGAGCCCTCAGCCTGGAGGGGAACTGCCGCAGTATGTGGTCCAGGGATCTCAGCGAGCACAGGCCTGAGGTGCGCCGACAGCCCCGCCCGGCACGTAAACATCCTTAGATGGAGGTCCAGGGCACACGCTCCTTTACGCCCATCATGTCCTTCGGCCTCTGGGGCTCCTTAGAGCAGATGCACCCCCTATACCAGGGGCTCAGAGTCATGGCTGGTCCCCCTTGTGATCTCAGGTGAGGACAGAGCAGGCTGCCGTACAACTCTGCAGTCCTGGTGTGGTAGGGAGGTCCTGGTGGAGCGAGGGCAGACCACAGAGGGGAGAGGGTCCCCATGAAGACAGAACCTGGGGACGGGAAAGAAGAAGGGTAGCAATCTGTCAGCTGAGGAGGAATCCAAGAGTCAGGATTTGGCTGGGCGATCTGGGGCCCTCAGCCTCATCGGACACCAGACCTCTGTCTTCCCACATGTCAAAGCAGGTGACCACTCTGGTCATTACTGAGGAAGGGAAGAAGCAGTGGTTCGACAAAGGAAGGGTGTGAAGGAGACAGGGGGCCTCCGTGTGTGCTGGGGGGCAGTCCTGGGGGATGTGGCTGAGGGGCTACTTGCCTAGAAACACCTCTACTTCAGACAGGTGCCCCCCAGTGGTGGGCCTCTCTCTCCCTGGGGTAGGTGTGTGCCACACTGCTGACAGGGCCTTGGGGCTGTCCTTGGCTTGTGTCCTTGGCTTGTGTCCTTGGGCCTACCTCAGGAATGACAGCCTCGACTTTGTGCCAGTCTTTAGAGCCTGCGAGGAAGGTCACACAGATAGATGAGCTCAGCCCAGGGAAGGGCCCGCTCCACAGGAGTCAGGATTAGTATTCTAAAGGGGTCTTAAGTTCAGCGCCTAAATCAGGAGTCCTATAGCGGTCCTTTGCTTTCATGCAGCTGGGCTGCCCCACCCAGAAGCCCCCGGCTCAGCCCGGCCCAGCCCGGGGCAGCCATACGAACGGTTGGCACTGGGTGTGGTGGATTTCTTGATCAGTGGTTAGTTGTGTGCCAAGCACTCTCACTGAGTTCAGCCCGTGCATAGAGCCAGCAACTTGTCCTGGTATTCCACGGTGGGTGCCCTGCAGGGGCGGGGTCTGGCGGGAGGGTGAAGCCGGGCACTCGGGGCTCCCAGGCAGGATGGAACAGATTCTCTAGTCCTGGGCAGGGTCCCAGGGAGAGGGGAGGCCCTTGGAGCCAGGATCATGGAGGGGGTGTGTAAGAGCAGGTCTCAGAGAGGGAGCTGGGCTGGGGCCCAGATTGGGTGAGTCCCAGTCTTTGAGGTGGTGTTTGCTGCAGTTGTGGTTTTGGGTTCAGGGACCAGAGAGACCACGATGTCTGGTGGCTCAGGGGGTAGGAAGGAGGGTGGCACTGGGTCTGTTTCTATGAGGGAAGCTAGGCAGAGGAGACCCCCATTCCACACAGACCTCAGGCTAAGGGGGTCTGTCCTGCCATGGAGCCGGAAGTCAGTGAGCAGAGAGGGTGGCGGGGTGGGAGTCTGCAGAGAGGGTGGGGGTGTGGTGAGACCAAGGGCCTTTGAGCCTCTGGGAGGCTGTGGCCAGGCTGGGCAGGGCCTGGCCTCTCTTTTGACTAAATAAGGAGACAGCCCAGTGGCAGCTCCTTGGGGACAGGGAAGTGCATGTGCCCCCCTCATACTGCCGGCCCTGGAAAGCTCCTCCCATCCCCTCCTGGCTCCCACGGGCATGGGCGACCACAGCTCTTACCTGGAAAGGTCCCTGGGGTGCCATCTCCAAGTTCTGCCTGGTGGGCTGTTCTGGGGCGTCTGGTGGGGCAGGGAGCAGAGGTATGCACCAAGAGAGGGAAAGCCTACAGTTGTGGCCCAGGACCCCCTCTGAGCCCTGCACCCTGTCCACCCCAGCCAGGGGAGCTGGCCCCTGCACACGTGGAAGTGCTAAGCCCACATGGCTGGCAGCCTTGGCCTTGAGACCCACAGAAAAGGCCCTCTGGTAGCAGGGTGAGGGGAGGTTGGCAGGCTAATTCTTGGAATGTCCCCCACCCCTAAATTTCTCAAGTCCTCAAGTGGGGAGCAGTAGGGACACATGCGAGGTGTCTGCCAGGGCTTCCTGCTACCTTCCCTCTCTCCAACCCAGAGAGAAGCTGAAGGGAGAGCAGCGGTGGGGTGCAGAAGAGGTCAGAAGGGCAGGGCCAGGCCAGATGCTTTTGGAATGGGACATGGGTGATTCAGGTGAACTGGAATTCGAAGGGGACTCGGAAGGAAAATGGGCCATTTTTCATGGTAGGGGGTGTCTTGGGCCATTCCAACCTAGTTCCAAGCTAATGTGAGGATCTACGTCTGTCCTGGGGTGTTAACTCCTGCTTGCCCGAGTGCCCTGTGGACTAGGCCACTCTCCTGTGCTCCCCATTGTCCTGGGCATTCCTCAGTGGGTTACACGTGGGGTAATCCGTGTTCCCCATATGCACTTCGGGGTCCCCACAGCCCACTACTCTGGCAACTCCCCACCACACGGATGAGGCGTCCCCAGCAGGAACACTGCCCAATTCCAGAGGGGGACCTTGCTAGCAGGCGTCCCAGCACTGGAGACTTACTAGTTACCTTAAAGGAACTGGACTTTTGCCCGCTGGGGTGGGAGAGTGCCCGCGAATATTTTCTTTGAAGGGGGGAGGAACCCCAAGAAAGAGAGGCCCTGTCACCACAGCCATGTGCCCCTGAGTCCCCATTCCCTCCCCCATTTTTTTTTTTCTCCTCGTCCTTGGTCTCTGAACTTCATATTGCCAAAGCAAAACTGGGTTTTCCCCGCAGTATGGGGACTGGCGACCGCCTGCACGACGCTCGCTGGGCCTCCGGGTGAGCGGGTGTGGAGGGGGCGGCCAGGGTGCCCACGCCGAGTCCCCACGCGGAGCGGGGTACGCGCTTGCCCGGGGCGGCGCCTGGGTCGCGGCTTCGCCTAGGCTCGCAGCGCTGGATCGGCGGAGCCCGCTGGCCTGCTCGGTGGCGGCCGGCCCTGTGGCCCGAGGTCCGGGAGCCGGGAGTCCCGGAGCCGTCCCCCTCGGCGCCGCCTGCCGCCGCGCTGCGCCCCGGCCCTTCCCTTCCCTTCCACCGCTCGGCGGGTTCCTGCCACACAGGCGCGCGCTGGAATCTCCAAGGCGAGAGTGACACTCAGCTCCACGCGGGCCTGAGCTCCCCAGAGTCCCGCTGCCCGCCCACAGCGCTGTCGCTGTCGCGCTCTCGTCTGGGGGGGGACGGTGACACCGCGCCGCGCGGGCCCTCAATGCGCGGCCTCAGCTGCGAGTTCCTTCCTGGCGCCCAGCGCGCAGTCTCTCCGGGTAACCCTCTGTCTCCAGGGACCCGCCTTTCTGTGCTCCCTCAAAGGTGAGCACTTTTTTGGGGGGGACCCTTCCAATTGAAACAGTACCCCCCAACTTTCAGAAAAATTATCAGTATTTCCACCCCTAGAGCGGAACTGAAGAAGCAGGGAGCTTCCGCCAGCGTCCCCTGATCCACACTGTCTGCCCCTGATTCTTGACACTTGATTATGGCCTTCAGATCTACAAGCTACAGCCTGTCTTCTAACATTGTCGCGTTGCCCCAGGCTCAGGAAACGCCCTCGTGACTTTAGTGGGTTCCCCTGAACAGGCTGGTAGTTTCCTCATCTTCATAATGCATTGCCCCCCCCCCAGCTTTCCAATGAAACGTCCCCCAAATCAGACAGTAACCCACTCCCACACTTCCTGCCTGTGGCCTGGGACCCCATCACCCCCCCCACAGTTCACGATGTTTTCACATGTCTGCTGGTCCTATCTGCGTTCTCTGAATTTGAGACATTGACCCCTAGGGTTCCGGACAATTTCCCCGGGACCCTCGGGTTTGAGCACAGTTCTCTGTCCACACTTCAGTCAGGCTGCCAAAGGCCGCAGGCTTCCTGAATCATAAACATTAGGGTTTCGATTTCCTGTGCTCACAGTTCTCCGGGTTCCACAAAACTGAGAAAAGGGTCTCCAGCCTGCAAAGCCACCGAGCGCCAGTGGGTCATGGGGTGGGGGCACAGTGAGTGCCTTCTGGCCTTGGAATGACGTACTTGAAAGAGCAGAGGAGGCCTGGGGCCTTCCAGTCCACAGAGCCTCTTCCATGGGCCAAGCGCAGACGCAGACGGGGATTTTTCTAGGCCCCCTTGTCTCCCGGCCACTACTGTACAAGAGAAGGAGAAGTCACTGGCTTGTGCAGAGTCTGCTTTACTAATATGTAGCTAGTGCTCCTAGACCCCAGGCCACAGTGGGCCCTGATGGCTGGCCACCTTTGAGCGTGCTAGGCTCAAACCATAGCACTGCCCGCAGGGACTGAGCACAGGGCCCATGTTTTTCTCTAGGTGGCAAAAGTTATACAATTCCATGGCCCTTCTAAACAGCCTGTAGCCAGCCAAGTTCCAACACCATCTCCTGGGCCTCCAGCCTGTGGCTCTCAATACCTCAGATTTTCAATCTGTGGCCTCTGATTTTAGAAGATGACCCTTGAGTTCCCCAAAGACTCAGAGCAACTTTCTGAGACTAAAGAATTATTTTCTCCAGCTTCCAAATTAAGGTGGTGTTCTCCCACTTTCAAAATCAAAGAGAATCCCACTCAAAAAAGAACATTAAGGCTGGTTTTGAATATTGATTTATGAGCCTCTTGACTACATGACCCTTTTCCCAACTTCCCCTACATTTAGACAATGTTCTGTGGGTCCCTGATGGTCAGGGAACACTCTCTGAACCCCGAAAGTCCCATGAATTACAGGTCTGTGTCCTTGAAACGTCTAACTACTAACTAGGACGCCTAACCTTTAAGTCTATCTCTGCTGGACAGCTTCCTTGGAACCCCAGAATTCAGCTCCCCAAACACAGGTATTGTGCTGATGGACAGAGCAACTGTTTCCCCCTTTTTTTAAACAAACAGAAACAAGTTCAGATCAATTTTTAATTTAAAAGTTTTTCAAAGAACACTCATTTCTCCCCCACTCTCAAGTATCCCTAGCATAGCCCAGGTCCCTCCAAATCAGAGGAGTGCTTCTTGGATCACTAAAGGACATTGAGTGTCCCCCAAAGCCAAAGAGATGTGTATTTTGCTTGACGCAGGAGACTTTGTCTCTTATTTCACATTCTTGAAATGTGGGGGAAGGGAAGCTTGTTTCTCAGAATGTCAACGTTTTGCTTTGGTCCCTAAACGTGCCCACCTTCTCTTACTTTAGATAAACTGTCCCCCCAAATCTCATGGAAAAATTTCCTGGGGATTCTTACAATCCGCACCCCATAAATGAGGTTCCTCCTGGCACCCTGCGGCTGGTTGTCACCCTGCTCTGTTCTCATTTTGGTCTCAGATCTGTGTTCCCCACTATATGGAACAAGGTCCTTTGACACCCCCCCCCCGCAGACAGGGGCTCTGCCTTCCTAGGGTCTAGAATGAGACCCCTAATGGTGCTCCCACGCACGGACAGAGGGACAGAGTGGCTGGCTCCGGGACTTTCCTTCCCTTCATTGAAACCACAGCTCGGGACAGCATGGTCCCACCGCAGGCAGTGTCCTGGCCCCCCATCGGATAGGCGGCTTGTCTCTCCGGAGTCCACAGGCAGGAGACCCGGCAAAGCACTCCTTCAGACCTTCTAGAAGTCACAGGACGCCCTGCATTTAGGTAGTTTCTCTGAGCGCTCCCCACTCAAGATCTAGTCTGCGGCTGCCAGCACTTGGGCAGCGCTTCTCCGGTGGACAGGGAAGCAGCTGGGCATTGCCCCCAGTTTCCCCCAAATTTGGGCATTGTCCCTGGGTCTTCCAAGGGGCTGGGCGTTGCCCCGACATTGAGGACTGCCCTCAGGGTCCCCGCTCACCTTTAGCAGCGTCTGCTCGCTTGTCAGCTGCTTCGCCCACGCTTCTCTCCTCCTGCGCCCTCGACCAGCCTACAGCCTCGCGGTGAGCTTCTCTAGCCCTAGTCCCGGGTCATGGCGCTCCCCTCTAGGAGGCCATCGGGCCGTGGGGTGCAGGGCTTTGGTTGGCTGGTGTCTGGGCATCAAGTTGGCACCGTTTCGTTCTTTCTTTGCAAAGACCGAGGTTCCAAGGACAAGTCCTGCAGGGCCCGCGCGAGGCCAGGCGCCTTGGAAGGGCTGGGCGAGGACTCCGAGCGGCGGCGCGGCGAAGTGATTGATGGCGGGGCGGGGGTCGGTCGCAGCGCGGGCTTCCGCTGGCAGCCGCCGCTTCCCCTCTGCGGGACCCGCGGGCTTGAGCCGGTGGGCGGGTGGGGGGGCTTGTGTGTGGTTTTGACACGGTAAAAAGAACGACGCCTTTTCACACCGTTTAAGCTCTATGGGAGAAGGCTTCCCCAGACACCAGGTTCTGGGGTGTCCCCTGGGACGAAGGCTGCACCCCATAAGTGCAGAGAACTCAGAAGCGCGCATACTTGCGGTCTGGGGTGGTCCCTAAGGCGAGCTGCTTAGCCGCGCGTAATGAGCTCCGCGTGCAGCTGGGACCGGAGCGTCTTTCCTGCCTCTTCTCTCAGCCTATGCGGCGTCTCCCCAGGACATAGGGCCCTCGGCGGCCCGGGTTCTGGCCCGCGGGACCGTGCGCCCCGCTCCCCGCACCTGGCGGCCGCCCTCACCGCTCGCGTTGGCCAGGGGCTCCTGCGCGGCACGGGGTGTGGGGGCGCTCGGCTCCTGCTGCGGCTCCAGGAGCGGAGGCAGGTGGCGGCTGTGCGCACTGCGGGACCCTTGGCAGGGCGGCCGCGGGAGCTCGCGCCCACCACCTGTGCCCTGATTAATGCACGACCGGCGCCCCTCGCTGCGCGGCCTGCACGCTGGGCGCCGGGACTTGGGCGCTTTCGGCTTCTGCTTCCTCCATACACCCTGGGCCTTCACGAAGGGGCGACCAGACACCCCGGAAACACCAGAGGCCCCCAAATATGTTAAAACAGCATTTTTGGTTTCTCTCGCTCTGGACCGCTCCCTGCCCCCCCTCCAGGGCTCGCACCCCACCGCCCCCCTCCGGGGGCCCCCGCCCCCAACCCTCGCCCCCCCACGGGCTCGAGTTGCGGGGGCGGGCCGGGGGCGGAGCGAGGGCCCCGCGGGCGCCCATTGGCGCGGGCGCTTGGCCAGCGGGGTGGCGCGGCTATAAGAGCTGGGCGCGGGCGCCCGAAGTTCGCCTGCTCTCGGCGGAGCTGCGTGAGGCCAGGCGGCCGGCCCCCCCCT
This sequence comes from Elephantulus edwardii, assembly GCF_000299155.1. NCBI lineage: Eukaryota > Metazoa > Chordata > Mammalia > Macroscelidea > Macroscelididae > Elephantulus > Elephantulus edwardii. The sequence continues at coordinate 2,333,925 of NW_006399876.1, read as the reverse complement.
TCCGGCCGCGCCCGCCGGCCCCTCGGCCACGCTTGGCCCGCCAGCGCCTCCATCCGGGCTGGCGGCCCCCCGACGCCGTCCGTCACCGCTGCTGATTCCCGTCCGGGCGCCGTCGGCGGGGCGCGCTCCGCCGCCTGCGGATCCCCAGCCGCCTCCTCCTCCATCTACCTCAGCTTCGCCCCGCTTCGCGGAGGAGGCGGTCCCCCCCGCAGGCAGTCCGGCCCGCAGGCCGCCGGCGTTGTCACCCCCCCGCTCCCCACCCTGCCCTCCCCGCGCGCCCCCGCCGCCCACCGCGTCCCCAGCGGCTCGCGCGCTGCCCCTGCTCCCCCGGCCCGGGCTTGCGACGGCCGAGGGCTCCGTCGGCCCAAACCGAGCTGGGCGCCCAGGGCCGGCCTCACTCCACCCGCTCGTTCCTCCCCGTCCCCGACGTGGCGCCGAGAGCCTCCACCGCGCGCCCCTCGCCACCGGCCCGCGCGCCCCTCGCCGCCGCCTCCACGGCCCCCGCCCCGCTCCCGTCCGCCCGGCGCCGCCGGGCTCCGTTTCCTTTCGTCTCTGAGCCGTCCTCCCCCCTGTGGCCTGCCCGCCTCTCGCTGTCCTCTCTCCCTCTCGCCCCGCTCTTCGCCCCCCCCCCTCACGTTCACTCTGTCTCTCTCTCTGTCTCTGCCCCCTTCTGTCCTTGATACAACAGCTGACCTCATTTCCCGATACCTTTTTCCCCCCGAAAAGTACAACATCTGGCCCCCTCCGGCCCCAGACAGCCCGCCCCCCCTCGACAAGCAGAAGAGTCCCCCCCCCACCAAGCCAGACCCCGTTCTGTCCCGTCGCACATTGGGCCCGCGACCGAGGCCAGAGCGGCCCAGGCACAGGAGTGCCCGGCAGGAGGGCCTTCGCCCGCTGTTCGGTTCGCTACACGCAGCAGGGAGCTGGGCAGCAGCTCTGTCGGCTTCCAGGTAAGCTCGGGGCGCGGTGGGGCCCCCTGTGTGAGCCCCGCGTGGCCTGCGGGCGTCCCCGATGGCGGGGTCCGGGGAGGGGGTGGGGAAGTGTCAGGAGACGTGGGGGGCTGTGTGGGAGACTTCCTGGTCGGTTAGTGGGTCCTTCGGGGCTATGTGCGGGGCGCGGGCGGCCCTATTTCCCGGGGTGCTAGGCGTGGCGCGGGGCGCTCTGTGCGGGGAGCCCACTAGGGGTCTTTGACTCAGGGCCTGAGGGCTGCAGAGAGGTGGGGGGCGGGGCTAGCATGGACGGGGGGCCTGCGAGAGACCAAGACTCGCTGGACGCCTCCTTGGCGAGCCCCCCCATCCCTCACTCCACGGGCTGGAATCTGGGGAGGGGGCGGGCCTTGGCGCAGATAGGTCGGGACTGCCGCGCGGGGGGCGGGGGGCTGCCCTGGCTCGGCGGGCGCCCGAAAGCTTCCTTGCAAAGCGGCGGGGCGGCCCCGCCCCCTGCTCTTTGCCCTGTGGGGAGAGGGGCTGGCCAGGACGCCCCCCTCGCCGTGGAGCGGCGCTGGGCGATGGCCCCGGGCTGGCCTTGGGGGCGCTGGAGGAACGGGACTGGCTGCGGGAGGGAGGGGGCGGGCGGGGGCGTGTCCAGGGGCGTGGCCAGGGGCAGGGTGGAGCCGGGGCTGGGCGGAGCCGGCTCGGACATAAAAGCGCTGGCCAGGCGCGGCCCTCCAGCTGGGCGCTCGCTTCTCCGAGAGCTCCGGCCGCGCTCCGCGCCTCGCCAGCCCCGCCTCGCCAGCCCCGCCTCTCCAGCCCCGGAGCCTTCTGTCCGCAGCAGGTAACTCACTGGGCTGGGGACCAAGGCCGCGGGGCGTCCGCCCCCGCCCGCCCGGCCGCTGGAGGCCACGGGGCCCAGAGGCCCGGCTCCGCTCCGCCTGCTGCCTCCCCATCCCCTCTCGGCCTCTCCCCCTGCTCTGTCCCTCCACCCTTGCGCCCCACCTCCCGCTGGCCTCCCCTCCTGCGCCCCCGCTTCCCACCTTTGCATGGGTTCCCACCTGTCCCTGTGGTCCAGCCTTCAATCAGGCCCGGAGGCCTCCCAAGCTGACCAAGTTTGTTCTTAGAATGTGCAGGGGCGGCACTGGGGGTCTAGGCGGGTGAGCGAGCGGTTTGGGGTCCCCAGGTCTCCTGTGGAGAGGCCTCTGCTGTCTGGGGGAGACTGAGGGGTGCCCTACTGGCATTTCAATGACTGATGGAGTCCAGGAATTCTCGGGGGGGGGGCGGGCAATGGCGCAACGGGGAAGGGGCGGTGCTGCGCGTCCACGTGCCTTGCTTACCTCTGTTGGAGGGGCCCGGGGCTGAGGCCCCCCCCTCCCTGGACACCCCTCCCCCGCTGAATTCTCTGGTTCCTTGCCCGCCCCTCCGGGGGCTCCCTCCTCCTGGAGGGGAAGGGGCCCCGCTCCCGGGTCAGAGAGAGCTCCCGCCTAAACAGGGCTGCGCAGGCGGCGGGGGTGTGTCCTCAGAGCGCCCTGCTCCCAGGTCCCCGTCCCTCCAGCCCCCAAGTGGTGCTGGATCGGGTCCTGAGGGTGGAGCTTGAGACAGAAAGCGGGGCCTGGTGTCCATAAAGTGTTGGTGACGGGACGTTACCTGGATCGAGTGCTGCCTTCTTGGGGTTCTCTTTGCAGAGAAAAGCTCTGGCTTTTTCATGTGTTTTGGGGAGGTTGGAGTTGGGGAGAACAGGGACCCCGGGAATGTGTTTGCGCTGTGACACTAACAACTACTGGACTCTTGACGGGAGGGAGAGGGGGGACAGGGTGGGGCCAGCTCAGGGGCATCTGGTCCACCTGGACCCCTCTGCTCAGAGAGGGGTGTGGTGAGAAGGAAAGGACGGCCCCCCTGGACTCCCTGCTCCTGGATGGCCAGGCCCGGCAGGGGGCCATGTACGCCTGATGCCATGCACGGGTGGTCACTGCAGTGAGGGGGGTGGGGCGGACACCCCGCTCCTCAGCCCAGCTTTGAACCTGCCCTGGCTGTGCGCTCCGCTGAGGAAGTGGGGTGGGGAGGGCGGCCGCTCACCGCGCTCTCCCCGCAGCCACCGATGGGGATCCCGGTGCGGAAGCCGGCCTTGTGGCTGTTCACCTTCTTGGCCTTGGCCTCGTGCTGCATTGCTGCTTACCGCCCCAGTGAGACTCTCTGTGGTGGCGAGCTGGTGGACACCCTCCAGTTCGTCTGTGGGGACCGCGGCTTCTACTTCAGTAAGTGGCCGGGGCTGCGGGGGTGGGGCGAGCACTCTGACCGACCCCTCTGAGGTGGCAGGACCCCAGCCGAGCACCTGCTGTCCAAGTCCACCCTCTGACACCCGAGGGGTTGGTGTGTGGGGTCTCTCCCCGGGAGCCAGGGTAGCTGGGGGTGGGCAGTGTGCGCTGCCCAGCCGCATGGTTGGAGTGCCCACCAGCCCACCTACGTGGAGGTGAGGCTGTCCTAGACCCGCTTCATCACTGCTGGGACAGCTCAGCACCGTCTCACCGAGAAACCTCGGGGACGTTGTCAGGGTGGTTAGACTGATGTCAGGTACCTGAAAGCCAGCTCCATTGCCGCTGATGCCCATCAGAGCTGTGCTGGCCACAGGGTGCAGAGGGAGACCACAGCCCCGCTGCGTGGACCCTGCCCTGGACAGGTGGGAGGCGGCGCCTGAGAGAGGTGGAGGAAGCTGCTCAGGGAAGGGGCAGGCCAAGTGGGGGTCATGGCCCCGCCCCTAGGGGGAAGGATGGGCGGGGCTGGTTGGGCAGGCGGGCTGAAGGCCTCAGTCTCCCCCCTGTGCAACGGGCCTGCCTGTCTTTGAAGCTGCCCCCCGCCCCGCAACCCTACCTCTGAGAGCGCTACTCTCCCCCCCTCTCACTGAGGGGCCTGCAGGGTCCTCCTCCCCTCCCCCACTCAAGGCGCCTGTCCCCTGGGCACCCCAGCGGAGCCTGGGACCCTGTCGTGGGGGAAGGGGAGAGGATGGGAGGAAAGAAGGGCGTGGTCTCATCGAAACTCCTCACTCCTCTCCTCCCGTCATCTTCTCTCCCACCCATCCCTGCCCGTCTGTGCCTCGCCAGGGGCCAGGCCAGACCGAATTCTGGGTGGACGCTGGTCTCAGGGCCTGGGGCCCGGGGTGCCAGAGTGGGACCCTTTGCTGGGCAGCCCCTGAACTGGGCCCACCCCCACTCTCCTTGTAGGACTGTGAGCTGGGGCCCAAGGCTGGCCCATTTAAAACCCAGGCCATGGTGCCAGGGCGGCAGGCTAGGGCTGGGTACACCCCAGCTTTGTGGCAGGCTTCTGCATCCCATTAATCTCCTGTCTGCTCTCGGGTACTCCTACTTGCCCTGCCCTCCTCCCTCCCCTATACTACATCCCTCAGCGCATGACCAGTGTCCTCCCCTCCCGCCCCCGGGGCACCTGCAGGCAGGCCCATGACCAGATACAACCGTCGCCCCCGTGGCATTGTGGAGGAGTGCTGCTTCCAGAGATGCAGCCTGGCTCTGCTGGAGACCTACTGCTCAGTCCCCGCCAAGTCCACGAGAGACGTGGCAGCCTCTCTGGCCAGCCTCTCGGTAAGGGGGGCTGTGTGTGTGTGGGACACCCCTATCTGGGCCAGGAGTGGGGAGCAGTCAGCCTTCTAGTTAAGCCCCTCTGGGGGGGGTGTCTTCCCCATGAGGCTGGAGGCACCTAGGACAGGGCAGGGCAGGGCAGGGGTGGTTTCAGAACGTGGAGTCCTCAGGATGTGCCCCTGACACACCCCTCCCCTCTCAGGACAAACCCAATCACGCTGTGGGTCAGGGTCCCCAAGAGGGCTGGAGGCCGGCCAGCCAGTGGCTTCGCAGGGGTCTGCCGGGTACCCTGATGGGCCCAGGGAAGATACTCAGCCGGGATTTCAAGAATATCCTCCAAGTGACTAGCCAGTCACACCTCGTGGCTGTGCCCGCTGTCCGGGCCATGCCCGTCGTGCCTGCTGCCCCCGCTGCACCAGCCATGCCAGCCCAGAAACCTGCCCACGCGGACCCAACACCTCAGACAGAAGAGAATTAGAAGTGAGCCAAGAGATGGTAGTTCTGCGGCCACACCACCGCCTTCTGCCTCTTCCTGCCCAGGGACCTGCCCACCAAGGCCCCACCCCCAGACTTCCTGGGCCACCTGCCTCCCCGGGCTCTCTGAACCCCAGCCTCCTGCCCCAGCCTCCTCCAGTCGGGCTGTCTCCCTCGGCCCCTCCACCGGCCGAGCAGTAACCTCTTTAAAGATGTCAGAACAATTGGCTATAAACACCCCCACACCCCAGATAGTACCCCAAAAGACAAACATGCATCAGAACATTAGAGTATGATACAACCCCAACTCTGAGCCCCCCAAAATTCATGGGCTCTCTAGTAACTCCAGACAATTGGCTTACAAAAATCAATCTAAACCCCCAATTGGCTGGAAAACTTTAAAAATGACTAATTGGCTTAAAAACAACATAAAGAAAAATGATTTGGCACCCCTGCCCCTTCATCCTCTTCTCTCTGGAGACCTCAGGTCAAGATTGGCTGTTGGCTTTGAGCCCCCAGGCCCAGAAGAGGGAAGAAGAGGCTGAAAATTAGACTCGCCCACTTTGCAGCACCTGCCTCCTCGTCTCCTGCAAAATCTTCAATTGGGTGCTCTAAATTCTGATTGGCTATGATGACACCAGTACCCCAAACTCACTCTTCCATCATGAGAAAAAGGACCCGGAATTAGTTTGAGAGACCCAGTGAGACCGAGGGAGGGAAGCCTGGGCCGTGAAAACCCAAATGAGTAGAAATGACGTTTAATTGGCAGACGCAGAACAACACTACATTCATCCTCGGTGAAACGGATACAGCTCCAAACTTTGACGTCAACCCTCACCCAAGAAGACACGCACGCATCCTGACACATGACCCACACAACGTACACACACTGTGCACATGCCTCACGCACATCGACTCACATGAGCACACACTCACCATGCACAGGCCACACACACAGCCACACACACACCATGCACATGCCTCACACACAAACACACCCCGCCTCACATGAGCAAACCATCATGCACACACCACACACACAGCCTCACATACACCATGCACACGCCTCACACACAAACACACCCCGCCTCACGTGAACAAATCACCATGCACATGCCACACACACAGCCTCACATACACCATGCACACGCCTCACACACACACAGAGCCTCATGCCACACACACGCACACACTGCCTCACGCGAGCACACTCACCATGCACATGCCACACACACACAGCCTCACACACCGCCTCCCGCGAGCACATACTCGCTATTGCACACGCCACACACACACAGCCTCACATACACCACGCCTCACACACATACACACACACAGAGCCTCACACCTCACGCACACCGCCTAATGCTAGCACACCATGTACACGCCTCACACACACGGCCTCACACCTCACACACACCGCCTCATGCAAGCACGCCTCTCTCTCTCTCTCTCTCTCACACACACACACACGCAGCCTCATGCGAGCACACACCATGCACACGCCTCACATACACACAGCCTCATGCAAGCACACCCTACACACGCAGGAGGGAAGAGCTCTAAGAGGCCCCGGTGCAAGCCCAGCCTCTCCAAGCTGATTGACAGTACAGTTTTCACGTCTCCGGCCCTCTCTTCTCCAGGTCCCCCCCCCGCTCCCTGGCTCCTTGGGGTCCTTGCTGTGGGAGGGACAGCTCTGCTTCCATCTTGTCCCCAAGAGGAGCCCTGTCCTTTTGGGGGTGTCCCCTGTGGTCTGGTTGGAGCCTCTGTGCCCCCAGCCCCCTGCAGTGTTCGAGGAGGCGGCTTGGAGAGGAGCAAGTGAGTTGGGAGGACGGAGATGATGGACATGTGCCTGCAGAGTGTGTCCCCAGCAGCCCGACGCGCTAGTGTGTTCCAGGGGGAAAAGAACACCTTGGATCCCCACCCCCTTGGGCACAGCTAGTGGTCATCACACCGGTCCCTGGGCCCCTGGGATCTGGCTGTGGTGGCGGGGAGAGCGGGAAGAATGGTGGTCGGGGGGGGGGGGGGGGGGCAGGGGGGGCTGGGTGGGAGCTCCGGGATCGGAGGTTGTCCAGGACAAGTCTGGGTGGAAAGTCAGGAGGACGGAAGGATTGGCAGAACTACGGACTGAATTGGGACCCAAATTTAAGTCAATTGCTCTATCTCCCCTCTGATTGGCATCTCCTGGGGCCTCTTTCCTTTTTTTTTTTTCTTTTTTTTTTTTTTTTTTTTACCTGTCCTTAGCTTTTTTGCGCTCTTAACCCATCCCTGGAACAGGGGAGCAGGGACCAAGGAACAGTGCCAAGCCAGCGTGTACCACCCTGCGGGCCCCGCCCGCCTCCCTGCACCCCGCCATTTAGTCACCTTTTTTTTTTACTCTGTCCCTGTAGCTTGGGGTGCAGTTGGGAGTGGAGCCCCTGCAGCTGGGCCACTCCGTCTGCAGGGAAGTGTAGGGGAATCGAGAGGGCTGCTCCCTGGCCTAACTTCTGGGGATGGTGGCTGCTCCCCTGAAATCCTGAGGGCAGGGAGAGGTGGCAGGGCGTGTCCCCCGGTGTCTGGAAGGTGCTCGGTGGTCACCATGAGGGGCTTCCGGCTGGCCTGGCCACCGGGGGGGAAGGGGCCACAATGTGCATGTGAAGGTCCCCATCTGGCGAGAGCAGGTGACCGCCTTCTGGGCACTTGGGGGGCCCGTCCCCCACCTCTTGGGACACCTTACCTGCCTCTCAGCGCCCTGCCAGGCCTTCAGGAATCCCAGAGCTCTGCGGGGACTCCTGGGGTTCTGGTGGGGTGAGGCTGGGGAGTTGGGTGGTCAGGAGGGCATAAGCCCGCAGAGCAGAGAGAGCTGCCAGGTCTGCCCACCGACCGGCGTCGCTGGGGCCCCAGGCCTTGGGTCTGGCATCGCTGTGGCCACCACGGTGCCCAGGGCTGGGGCAGGGACTCGGGCGGCTGGGGGATCTACCTCACCCCCGCCTCCACCCCCAGTGCAGCCCCCCTGCACAGCAGCCCACTAGAAATCTAGAGGTCTTTGGCTCTGGGGTCCCAGCGACAGGACTGGCATGGCCGTGGGGGCGGTCCATGACAGGCCACCCACAGCACAGAGGGTTGGCTCGCCAGCATCCACAGAAGGGGACATTCGGAACATTGAGGACTCCTAAAATGCTAAATTGTCACAATTGGACTCAGAAGACTTTGAGGCACCCCAAATTATCACCCTTTCAGCCGGACGTCCAGCTCCACAGTGTTAACCCTGCCTCACTGGACTGGGGCCTCCGGGGGTGCTGGCCGCTACTCCTCTGTGTCTCCCCCATGCAGCTCTCCCAGGTGGTCAGTCTCTGGCCACGGCCACCCCCCTGACCCCGTGCCCATGGTAGTGGCTTCCATCTCCTCTCTTCCCCACACCCCTCCCCCACGTCTTCAGCGGGCCCCCCTTTGGGCCCTCCCTCTGCCATTGCTGAAGACTCCCACGTGCTGGACACAAATGTCATCATGCCTGCTATCTGTCCATCCTGCAGCAGCCTCGTGTCCGCCCCAACTGGACCCCCTAACATGCAGACATTTCTGGCAAAATCCACTGCCTGGATTTTGTTTCTAACTTTCATGCTCGCAAATCCCAATAAAATACTCAAAATCATCCTGTCTGAGTCCTCTGCTCTGTGACTTGGTTGCTGGGTGTTGGGGGTAGCGTCCGAGAGGGGGTCAGAGGCAGGGTGGGGTAGGGGAGGGGGCAGGTGTGAAGGCTCTGTGCCTTGGGGACACTCAGTGGGGCATTGCCAAAGGGAGTCTTGTGTTCTCAGCCCTCTAAGATGGGCCCTGGTGTGGGGCACAGGGGGTCTCCCAGAGAAAGAATCCAGTTTCAGGGCAATTCCATCATTGCACACCCTAAGGGCACCACAAACTCAGAGGGGTCTGGAAGGTTTGCTGAGAAAGGGCCCCCTAGGCTGGTGTAACCTGCCTACATCCACAAATCCACTGGTCCTCCCATGAGAGAGGCTGCACCTGGACACCTCTGTCCCCTGGAGCTGGGTGCTGGCATGGACAGGCCCCATTCTGCTCCGACCTGCCCAGCCACTCTGACCTCTGACCTCAGGGTTTCTGCACCAAGAGAAAGTGGGGGGCTGGCACTGAAGGTGCTGGAGGCCCCTTTTAGCCTTCTGCTCCTCTGCTAACCACCAAGGCCTTTGGACAGCCTGGCAGGGTGGTCAGCTCATCTGCCTGGCTATGCACCTGGGGAGAAGGGACACGGGAACTGAGAAAGAAGGATTTGGTGGCCCACCAATGTGGGCTGCAAAGAGACCCTCACACCTGACATTTCCTGAGTGGTTGTTTTCAAACCTTCAAACATCTACTGGCTACCCACTCTCTCTGAGGGGGGTGGTGTCCCCCCACTCCTGCTGCCCTGGCACTGCCCCAACCAAGGGGCTACCTGGAGGAGCAGGGCCACCGTGGGTGGGCCAGGGTAGATGGGATGCTGGAGGGGAAGCTAGTGGCCTGAGCAGTGTTGCATGGACAAAGCCGGGACAGGGACACCTCCGGGGTGGGCTGGGGGCCTGACTAGGAGACCACTGGGCTCAGTGTTCAGCACTGCCACCCTATTAGGGGCTCCTCTGTTTGTGGACCCTGGGGCCTCACCTTCCTCCCCAGAGCAGGACCAGAGGGCCCAGGTCCTGAGCCCTTTATGCTCTGTCCAGCAGCTCTGACCACGCGGCCGCTTTTAGCCCTGTCTGGGCCTTGCTGCTCCGAGACCTCGTGACCTCTCTTGTTCTGTCGGTGGCACTGGGCCCACTTCTCTGCTTTTCAGCTCTCCTGTCTCTCCCCAGCCCCTCAGTGCTGCCCCGCAACCACATTTGGACCCGTGCGCCCCCACCCCCAGTCTTGACTCTCCTCACTCAGCTCTGCGAACTCTTCCTCTCAGGCTCCGTCCCTCATTCATTCAGCCCTTCATTTAACATACGTGGGCACCTCTTGCAGGAGCATGGGGGCTGGGAGACAGCCTGGTGTTCTGGAGGCTGGGAGGGCGGGGCACGCCTCAACCGGATGACATTCAAGGGGACCCATAGGAGGAAAGAGACCTCCAGGAGGGGCGGGACCCACGGGAGGGGAGGGGCCCAGGGGAGGGGAGGGACCCCCGGGAGGGGCGGGAGTGGTGGTTGTAGAAGTCCAGGACAGGGATTCTAGGAGCCCACCACTTGGAAGAGGGACAGGGGGCAGAGCAGGTGACGGGAGGCACGGGAGGAGGGGCGGCCAGTGTGTGGTAGAGCTTGCTGGGCAGGACATGGACCTTAACCCTTCAAGCATCACTGATAGGGCCCTAAGTGGTGGACTGGATATTGGCCTCCAGCAGATGTGACAGGTCCTACACCCAGAGCTGAATGCGGCCTTGTCTACAAAGAGTTCCTTATAGAGGTGATCACCTCCTCATTAGAAAGTGTCAGAAAATACACACCCATGTTTATTGAGGATTTGTTCACAATATCAAAGAGCTGAAAACAACCCAAGTGCCCGTCAACAAACGAATGGATAGAGAAGCTGTGGTATAGTCACACAATGGAATTCTATGCAGCATGGAAAAACAAGGAACTCATGAAATATTATGCAAAATGGGGGACCCTGGAGAACATTACGCTGAGTGAAATATCTCAGTCACAAAAGAACAAATATTGCATAGGGCCATTGTTATAAAATGGGACTGACATTGGGGTTGAGGGAAGAGAGAGGAGGGGAGGAATGGTGTATACTTCATTGAAACAGATGAGGGAAAGAACTCTTTAAAAGGTATATATATGTGAGGTATTTTTGTCATGACAGGAGTCCAGAATGAAGGCTGCACAGTGGAGTGGACCTGGGGGGAGGGATTGCATAACAACGAGTTTTTCTTTTATTTTTAAAGGAGAAGAGTGAATTGGGGGAAAGGGGGTGGGCAGGGAGAAAAGTGCAACAATGAATGACTGGAAACCCTAAAAAAGAAAGAGTCAGAAAATGATCCCACAGACACTTCGCATTTCCCCTGGTTCAGTTCTCATGCTGCGGCTGTCAGGACCAGGCCTGGCCACAGGCTTTCCAGGACCCACTCTACGGAAACACACTGCCTCTTCCTCTCCTTGGTTCCCTCTGATCAGTAGCCCAGTGCTTCACCTGGGGCACCACCAAGCCTCCTGGGACGCAGAAATTATTCCAGCAAACCAGAGGCTACAGCATCATGAGCACATGGGAATCGCTTTCCTAGGTACTCATGCCAAGGAGAGGGGAATTGATAGCAATGTCACAAGCAAGATTCTGGACTCTGGGGCTTAGGTCATATCTGCTAGAGGCCTGGGGTCAGCCCACCTTGAAGGGCTTTGTAAGCACTGCTTGAAGGGCTGAGAATGGGTGGCCAAGATCACTGGTCAGTGCTTTTCTTAACTTAAAGTCACACATCCTTCCAAGCAGTCGAAAGCCAGCTTACTAGATCTGAGCCTTGAAAGACCAGTGATCATTGATGGACTCAGTGGTCCACTGATCTCAGGAGAAGCAGAGGGCAGGGCTCAATATATGTTGTTGATTGCTGTCGAGTCGAGCACAACTCATAGCGAAACCTATGAACAAAAGGCCTGAAGCTTTTCTATAACTATCGACATTTATAAAAATTATACATTATATATAATGGCTATATATAATGTATAATGATACAATATATAATGATATAATAGGGTCGCTATGAGTCGCAAGCGACTCGA
>NW_006399876.1:2317523-2322116 GCF_000299155.1 Elephantulus edwardii | reverse complement strand
ACACTTTTGATTTCCTGGCTGCTGGTTCCAAGAGTGCTGACTGTGGAGCCAAGCAAACTAAAGCTGTTAACAGTCTCAGTCTCTTCACCATCCATCCTGATGCTGCCAGTTGGTTCAGTGGTGAGAGTGTTTGTTTTCTTGATATTGACCTTCAATCCATATTGAAGACTGCATTCCCTGACCTTCTGCAGCAAGCACTTCAGGTCCTCCTCAGTTTCAGCAAGCAGGATTGTGTCATCTGCAAACCCCAGATTATTGATGAATCTTCCATGTTGTTGTTATGTTGTTGATTGCCTTCGAGTTGACCACTACTCATAGCAACCTTATGAACAAAAAGCCCTTCTACAATTATAGACCTCTGTCAAAGTTTATATAGTTTCCAGAGACAAGTTGTTTAGGCAGTGGATACCACTCTTGCTTCCACATAATACAGCATATCATATAATATAAATAGTAATATAATAATACAATAAATAGAATAATATAATATAATATAATGTAATGTAATGTAATGTAATGTAATGTAATAATAGGGTCGCTATGAGTCGCAATCTATAATACGTCTCATAACAACAACAACAATGATATATAATGTATATAATGTATAATATATAAAACTTATATTATATATAATGTGTATATATATACATTACATATAATGTGTGTGTGTGTGTGTGTGTGAATGAATGGGAATCCCAGAACATTTAATTATGCTTCTGCAAAACACACATAGACAAGCAAACAGTTGTTGGAAAAGAACGAAGGAACACTGCAGGTTTAAAATCAGAAAAGGTGTGGATCAAGGTTGTGTCTTCTCTCCGTACCTGCTCAATCTGTGTGCTGAGCAAGCCATTTGAGAAACTGGACTCTATGAAAAAGAATGTGGCATCAGGATTGGAGGAAGACTTACGCAGGTGGCTCAACATTGCTTATAGAAAGTGAAGAAGACCTGAAGCCCTTTACTGCAGAAGATCGACAGTTATAGCCTTTGATATGCTATACCTCAACAAGAAGGAAACAAAGGTTCTCCCCAGTAGACCAATAGGCAACATCATGATGTTGTTGTTGCTGTGTGCCGTGGGGCTGCCTGTGACTCATAACAACCCTATGTTTCAACAGCCCTAAACCCCATTCTATTCTGTGCCAATCTTATTGTCTTTGACACACATACCCTCTTTACTCTAGCCACTGAATCAATGCATCTCATCAAGGGTCTTCCTCTCCTGCACTGTCCCTCCACTCTCCCAAACCTGATGCCCCTCTCCAAGGACTGGTCCCTCCTTGCAACATGCCCAAAGTATGTCAGACGAAGCTTCAGAATCCTTGATTCCAAGGATTCTAGGACAAACCTGCTTGTTCTCTTAGCAGTCCATGGTATATTCAACATTCTTCTCCAGCACCACAGCTCAAAGGCATCAATTCTCTTTCTATCATCCCTAGTCACTGTCCAGCTCTCTGATGCATAACATGCAATGGTGAAGACCATAGCCTGGATCAGGTGCACCTTAGTCTCCAGCCTGACGTCGTTGCTCTTCAGTACTCTTGAGAGATCCCTCACAGCTAGCTTTCCCAATGCAGTTTGTCTCCTGATTTCCTGGCTGCTGATACCAAGAGTGTTGACTGTGAAACCGAGCAAAGTAAAACTGTTAACTATCTCAATCTCTTCACCATCCATACTGATGCTGCCAGTCGGCCCAGTGGTGAGAATCTTTGTTCTCTTGATGTTGAGCTTCAATCCTCTACTAGTCCTCAGAAGTGACAGAAGCCAGCAGTTAAAATCAGCTTCTCTGGGAGAAGGATGAGGAAGTTGACTTGTGAATGCCATCTCAGGATCCTTGGGTGACAGCTCTGTTCTGTCCTACAGGGTCAGAGAGAAGTTTGACGGCTGTGGGCTGGACTTTGGCTTTCTTCTCTTTGTGAACCTTTCTTGGGGTCAGCAGGGTCTCCCTAGGTACATATAGAACGAGTGCTCAGAATAAGTCCCATGTTTACATGTATGTGAGATCTGACTATCTTAATGTCAGCAATAAACACAATTTGAAACAATGAGTGCAGTGCCGTTTGTGTTAGGACCAAAACAAACTCAAGAAGAAACACTTAGGTATGTATACATATGTATAAATACACGAGGAAACTACAGCTGTGTCGATCAAAGACATTAACGGTGATAAACGGAGAGATAGTCCAAGTTCATGGATAGGAAGATGCAGCATTGCTAAAGTATGAGTTCTTCCTCAGACTGGTCCATAGGTTCAATGGAATCGTAGTCAAGGTCCCAACAGGTCATTTTATTGAAAGGGACAAACCCTTCCTGAAGTGTATCTGGAGAGGGAAAAATCCTGGTCTCACCAGCACGACACCAAAGGACTCTTGCAGGCCTGACCCTGTCTGACTTGCTGGAAAGCTACAGTGGTCACAACAGCGTGGTGTCGGCAAAAAAACAGACACACGGACCATCATATAGTGAAGGGTTGTAAGACAACGTCATCATGAATTTACTCAATGCCTGGCTGTGAATTTATGCCTCCGTTTGCTTCAGCTCCTGGTGCTCCCACGGACCACTTCCACCTGGTCCCGCTCTGGCTTCACCATCCTTGGGACGCCTGAGTTCATGTCTGCAGCTGTAGTGTGTGCTGAGTACTTCCTCGCCTCCAAGCTTGTGTTCGGGCATATTATTGTGTGTCCACAGGTTTTCATATGCTCATGTTTGGAAGACAACAGCAAGGCTGTTCTTCTAATCAGTGTTGGAAGCACCACTGACACCTGCCCACGTGAGTGACCCTGTAGGTATTTGAAGCACACAGGTCACCACAGTATGACAGACTGATGGACAAGCAGTGGAAGATTGTGGAGCCAAACAAATGAAGGCTGTTAATAATCTCATTCTCTTCGCCATCACGATGCTGCCAATCAGCCCAGCGGTGAGAATCTTTGTTTTCTTGATAATGAGCTTCAATCTATATTGAAGTTCACAGTCTTTGACCCTCTGCAGCAAGCGTTTCAGGTCCTCCTCAGTTTCAGCAAGCAGGGTTGTGTCATCTGCATAATGCAGATTGTTGATGAGTCTTCCTCCAATTCTGATGCCACAGAATGTTTCTACAGAGCCCAGCCTCCTGTTCTGTATATAGATTGAAAAAGTATGGAGATAGGACACATCCCTGGTGTACACCCTTCCAAATTTTGAACCATGCAGTTGCTTCCTCACTCTGTTATGACAGCTGCATCCTGGTCCAAGTAGAGGTTTCACATAAGCAAGATCAAGGGTTCTGGGATTCCCATTCTTCTCAGAGTCAGACACAGCCAAATACCTTTGCATAATCAATGAAACACAAATTGATATTCCTCTGCTCTTCCCAGCTTTCAGCCAAGATCCATCTAACATTAACTACCTACAATATTTCTAGTTTACAGCCTCTTCTAAAACCCAGCCAGCACATCTGGTAGTTCTCTGTTGATGTGCTGTTCCATTCATTTTATTTTTTTTTATATTCTTCAGCAGAATCTTGCTTGCATGTTATATTAATAATATTGTTCTATAATTTCCACACTTTATTGGATCACCTTTTTTTTGGGAATGGGAGCAAATATAGATCTCTTCCAGTCGGTTGGCCAGGTGGTTGTCCTCCAGATTTCTTGACACAACTTGGTGAGCATATCTAAGACAACATCTGTTAGTTGAAATACGTTAGTTGGTATACCATTAATTCCTGGGGCCTTGCTTTTAGCCAATTCTTTCAAAGCGGCTTAAACTTCTTTCTTCATCACCAAAGGCTCTTGCTCATATGTTGTTTCATGAAATTCTTCTGTGTTTGCCAATTCCTTTTGGTACAATGACTCTGTATATTCTTTCCATCTTCTTCTAATACTTTTTTTCCTAATATTTTTCCCAAACCATCCTTAAGTATTGTGACTAGAGGCTTGAATTTGTTCTTCAGTTCCTTCTGCTTAAAAAATGCTGAGTGAGTTCGGCCCCCTTTGCATTCTGACTCCAGCTCTTTGCACATTTCATTATAATACTTTGTCTTCCCACACTGCCCCTTGAAATCTTCTGTTTAGCTCCTTAATTTCTTTATTTCTTCCC
Organism: Elephantulus edwardii; assembly: GCF_000299155.1. Taxonomy (NCBI): domain Eukaryota; kingdom Metazoa; phylum Chordata; class Mammalia; order Macroscelidea; family Macroscelididae; genus Elephantulus; species Elephantulus edwardii. The sequence continues at coordinate 2,318,035 of NW_006399876.1, read as the reverse complement.
TTTGCTTTGGCTTCTCGGCACTCTAGTGCAATATTCAGAGATTCCTCTGACATCCATTTTGGTCTTTTCTTCCTGCTCTGTCTTTGTAATGATCTTTTGCACTCTTCCTGGATGATATTCTCTGATATCCTCCCATAGCTCATCTGGTCTTCACTCATTAGTGTTCAAGGTCTCAAGCCTGTTCCTGGGATGGTTTTGAAATTCAGGTGGGACAGACTTAAAGTCATATTTTGGTTCCCATGGATTTTGTTTAATTTTCCTCAGCTTCAGCTTGAACTGGCATATGAGTAGTTTGTGGTCTGTTCTACAATCAGCACGTAACCTGGCTTTTACTGCTGATTTTGAGCTTCTCCAGTGGTTCTTTCCACTGATGTAATTGATCTGATTCCTATGCATACCATCATGTGAAATCCATGTGTATAGCCTGTGTTTACGTTTCTTATAAAAAGTATTTACAATTAATAAATCATTGTGCAAAATTCTGTCATTCTATCTCCAGCTTCATTTCTGTC
>NW_006399876.1:2305919-2315918 GCF_000299155.1 Elephantulus edwardii | reverse complement strand
CGGTCCTTGGAGAGGGACATCATGCTTGGTAGGGTGGAAGGACAGCGCAGGAGGGGAAGGCCCTCTATGAGGTGGATTGATTCAGTGACTGGGATAATCAGGATGGGTGTATCAGAGACGGTGCGATTGGCACAGGACAGAGCAGAGTTTAGTACTGTTGTACATAGGGTCGCTATGAGTCTCAAGCGACTCGACGACACATAACAACAACAACATAGGTCTTTTGTGTCTCTAATTAGATTTGCACCCAAGTATTTAATCTTGTGATTAACTATGGTCATGGGTATTATCTGAGAAGCTGGGCTCATCCCTAGTCATTGTCCAGCTCTCTGATGCATAGCAAGTGATTGCAAAGACCATGGCATGAATCAGGCGCACCTTAGTCTCCAGACTGAAATTGTTGCACTTCAGTACATTAGAGAAGAGAGGTCTCTAACAGCAGACTTTCCAATCACAATATGTCTTTTAATTTCGTGGCTGCTGGTGCCAAGAGTGTTGACTGTGGAACCAAGCAAACCAAAACTGTGAACAGTCTTAATCTCTTCACCATCCATTATGATGCTGCCAGTCGAGAGATAGTGGCCTATAAGTTTCTATTTTGGTGGTGTTTTTGCCTGGTTTTAGTATCAAGAATATAATGTTTACTTCATAGAATGAGTCTGGGAGAGTTCTATATTTTTCTATTTTCTGAAATTCTTCATGTAGAATTGGTGACAGTTCTCTGAATGTTTGATAAAATTAACTAGTAAAGCCATCTGGTCCAGGGCTGTTTTTTATTGGAAGTTGTTTTATTTCCTATTCAATTTCCTCTTTTGTAATAGGTCTGTCCAGCTGTTCTTCTTCAGTCTGTGTTAATTTGGGCAGGTTGTGGGTTTCTACGTATTTGTCCCTTTCCTCTATGCTTTCATATTTGTTTGAGTAGAGTTTTTCCCTAGTATTCCATTGTTAACCTCTTTATTTCATTCAGTTATGTTGTGGTATTGCTCCCCTCATCTCTTATTCAGATTATTTGTGTCTTTTCTTTCTTTCCTTTTGTTAGTTTTGCTATTGGTTTGCCAATTTGACCCAGCAATTCCACTACTGAGAATATACCCTAAAGAAACCAGAACCATCAGATAAGCAGATGCACACTCATGTTTATTGCTGCATTATTTACAATAACAAAGGAATGGAAGCAACCCAAATACCCACCAACAAATAAATGGATAGAAAAACTATAGTGCATTCACACAGTGGAATGCTATGCAGCACTGATAAACAATGAACTCGTAAAACATTACACAATATAAATGATCCTGTAGGATATTATGCTGAGTGAAATATCTCTATCACAAAAGGACAAATATTGTACAACACTACTGTTATAAAGAAGAACTTACATGGGGTTTTGGGAGGAGAATAATGAAAGAGTGGATGGAAAATGAACACTGCAACTGAACATACAAAGGAATTAACTGTTTAAAAGGAGTATGGTGGTTGTTGTTTTTGTTGTTATGTGCCATCAAGTTGCAACCCTATGTACAACAGCTCTGAACTCTGCTCTCTCCTGTGCCAACCTTATTGTCTCTGGCATACCTATCCCCATTACCATATCCATCTCGTTGAGGGTCTTCCTCTGTTGTGCTGTTCCTCCACCCTCCCAAGCATGATATTCCTCTCCAAGGACTGGTCTCTCCTTGCAACATGTCCAGATTATGTAAGAAGAAGCTTGAGAATCCTTGCCTTTAAGGGGCAGCCTAGTTTCATTCTCTCTAGAATGAATCTGTTTGTTCTCCTGGAAGTCCATGGTGTATTCAATACTCTTCTCTAGCACCACAGCTCAAAGTTATCAAATCTCCTTTTGTCATCCCTATTCATTGTCCAGGTTTCTGATGCATAGAAAGTAATTGCAAAGGCCATGGCCTGGATCAGGAGCACCTTAGTTTCCAGACTCACATCATTGCTCTTCAGTACTCTGGAGAGGTCCCTGACAGTAGACTTTCTCAATGTACATAGTCTTTTAATTTCCTGGTTGCTGGTACCAAGAGTGTTGATTGTGTAGCCAAAGCAAACTAAAGCTGTTAGCAATCCTAATCTCTTCACCATCTATCATGATGCTGCCAATTAGCCCAGTGGAAAGAATCTTTGTTTTCTTGATGTTGAGCTTCAATCCATATTGAAGGCTGCAGTCCTTGACCTTCTGCAGCAAGCACTTCAGGTCCTCCTCAGTTTCAGCAAGCAGGGTTGTGTCATCTGCATAACACAGATTGTTGATGACTCTTCCTCCAATCCTGATGTCACATTTCTCCTCATAGAGCCCAGCCTCCTGGATGATTTGTTCTGCATAAATATTGAAAAAGTATGGAGATAGGACACATCCCTGGTGTACACCCTTCCTGATTTTGTACCATGCAGTGTTTCCTTGCTCTATTCTGATGACTGCATCCTGATTCAAGTACAGGTTTTGCAGAAGCACAATCAAGTGCTCTGGGATCCCTGTTCTCAGAGTTAGTCACAGTTTGTTGTGATCCACACAGCCAAATGCCTTTGCATAGTCAATTAAACACAAACATTCCTCTGGTCCTCTCTGCTTTCAGCCAAGATTCATCTAACATTAGCTATAATATCCCTAGTGCCATAGCTTCTTCTAAATCCAACCTGTACTTCCAGCAGCTCTCAGTTACTTTGCTGTTCCAGCTGTATTTGGATAACTTTCAGCAGAATCTTGCTCGCCTGTGATACTAATGCTATTGTTCACTAATTTCTGCACTCTGTGTGGCCACCTTTCTTTGGAATGGAAACAAATATGATTTCTTCCAGTCAATTGGCCAGCTGGCTGTCCTCCAGATTTCCTAGCACAACTTGGTGAGCACACCCAGGGCAGTGTTTATTTGTTGAAATATGTCAATTGGTATGCCGTCAATTCCTGGGGACTTGTTTTTGATTGTTTTTTTCTGTTGTTGTTGTTGATTTACATCAAGTTGAGTACAACTCATAGTAACCCTATGAACAAAAGACTTGAAGCCTTTCTATAACTAGCATTATTTCTCCAACTTCATAGAGTTTCCAGAAGTGGATGCCACTTCTGCTTCCAAAGCTGTCTTAAACTAAGAGCTCCACCAAACACTGTCCACCATGGACAACCATTATGACATTTGAGACCCCAGTGGTACAAGGTTCAGCATCACAGCAACCCTAGGTTACCTCAGTACAGCAAATTGACAGAAGAGTACTGTATGACTTAGAATTAGGTATTATACATATGTGACAACAGCCCAGAATAAGAGCTACATTGCAACAAGGACAGGGGGAGTGGCGAAAGAGGAGGCTGGAGGAAAATACGCAACAATGAATGAATGAAAATCTAACTTCTCTGTAGATGTTCATTAATATCAGAATTAAGACAAAAATTTTATTTTTTAAAAAAGGAAAAAACCAATATTTATTACCAATAAATAGAGGTTGCATTTGGTTCTTAATGACTTGTTTTCATTTTCTTGAGCTTCAATTTAAACTTGTACGTGAGTCACGCCCTGGCCTTGCTTCAACTGATGATATTGAGAGTCTTTGACTCTGCACAGATGTAGTCAATACAGTTCTTGTGTAGACCATCAGGTGAGGTGTGTGTTTATTAGTCATCCTTTATTTTCTTTTATGTTTTGAAACTTGCATTTGAATGTAGAGAGGCCAAAACAAAGAGAAGTGCTGAAATAAGAAAGGTGAATGGAAAATTTCAAAGGGTAACACAAGAAAACAAAGTAAAGTATTATAACGAAATGTGCAAAGAGCTGGAGTTAGAAAACCAAAAGAGAAGAAGAACATGTCAGTATTTCTCAAGCTGAATGAATTTAAGAACATATTCAAACACTGAGTTGTAATACTAAAGGATTTTGTAGGTAAAATATTGAACATTACAGGAAGCATCCAGAGAAGATGGAAGGATTACGCAGAGTCAATATGCCAAAAAGGACTGGTCAGCAGCGAACCGTCTCAGGAAGAAGGGTAGGATCCAGAATCACCGGTAATGAAGGAAGAAGTTCAATTTGCACTGAAGGCACTGGCAAAAAAGAAGGCTTCAGAAACGGACGTCAATACCCATTGACATATTTCATCAAAAAAATCTGCCTAGGACAAGCTCACTGGCCTGTGCCAATAAATTTGTAAGTCAACTGCCTGGCCAACTTACTGGAAGAGATACCTATTTGTTTCCATTAAAAAAAAAGTAAACCAACAGAGTGCAGAAATTATTGAACAATATTGTTAATATTACATAAAAGTGAAGTATCTCTGAAGATGATTTAAGAATGACTGTAATGGTAACACGGACAGGAAAGTGTCAGAGATTCAGGCTGGATTCAGAAGAGGCTATGGCACAAGAGATGTAACTGCTGAGGCTGGGTGGGTGTGGCTGAAAGCAGAGAGCATCACAGAGTTTTACTCGTGTTCTAATGGTTATGAAAGGCATTAGATTATGTAGATCCTAGTGAATAGTTCACACTGAAGGCTATAAGCCTTGATCTTCAAGGCTTCCTCACTTGTGTAGCCAAAGTTGCACCATCTGCAAAATATAAGTTGTTAATGTATCTTTTTCCACTTCAGATGCCACATTCTTCTTCATATAGTCCAAACTCTTGAATAATTTGCTCAGCATGCAGATTTAATAGGTATAGAGAAAGGATACAACCCTAGTTTTAAGCCTGGAAATGTTTCTCTGTTCTGTTCAAACACCTGCTTCTTGGTTTGTACAGATTCCACTTGGGCACGAGTGTTCTGGAATTCCCATTATTCTTAATGCTATCCATAATTTATTGTGATCTACACACTTTTGAGAGCTGGACAATGAATAAGGATGACAGAAGAAGAATTGACGCCTTGGAGCTGTGGTGTTGGAGAGCACTGAGGCTCCCATGAACAGGTAAGAAAATGAAGAGCTATGTCTTGGAGAGGGAGGGTGCAGCCGGAGTGCTCTTTGGAGGCAAGGATGATGAAGCTTTGCCTCATATACTTTGGGCATGTTGCTGGGGGGGGGGCTATACCTTGGGAAGGGACACGATGCTGGGTAGGGTGGAGGGTCAGCGAAAGAGGAAGGCCCTCAACCAGGTGGGTTGACACGGTGACGGCTGCAGTGGGCTGTTGTGTGTCAGGAAGTGTGAGGATGGTGCAGGACAGAACAGGGTTCACATCTTTTGTTCACAAGGTCGCTATGAGTCGTACTGGACTTGACGGCATCTAACAAAAACAACACACACTGTAACACTGCGTGTGGTTTTCTAACTCCAGGTCTTTACACATTTCACAGTTAATACTCTGCTTGGCTGTCTGGAAATCTTCTAAAACGGACTAGGAAGCAGGGTTGCCATCCATGTCTGAGACAAGGAGCCCCGGGGACCCAGGACAGCAAACAAGTGCATGCAGTGGCGGAAGGCCACTCTCTGGCCAGCTCTTCTGGGGACTTTACCCCTCAGACTCCCTGTCTTCCTTGGTTTTGACATGACTTTATCCCCTACCAGGTCCCTCCTGCCCCTCTTACCCCATACTCCATGGCTCTGTCCACCACACGGCCCTCTGTAGCCTCGCCCCATCCTGTCCCAGCTTCTCACTGCGCTATGTCCTGGGCTCTGCTTGCTGTCGCTGGGCAGGTCCTCCAGGCCTCTTTGCAGTCCTTTCTTATCCCCTCCCTCAGATGCTCAAGAGTCTTAGGTGGATGATGCCGCTGGATCCTGCCTGACCACTGACCACTGACCACGAAGCCTTGAAGGGTGGTGGCGGATTGGCCTGCCCCTTCCTGGGGGGGTGCACCACCCTCTCAGCTCCTCCTGAGGGGCACCCCAGGAAACCACCTGGGCTCCCCAGGCCCTGGGTCTACAGCCTCCCTCCTGCTCCCCTGTGGACAGTCTGCTCCCACAGTCCTGTTCCACCCGGCAGCCCTGGCCCTGACTGGGGACACTCTGCTGGGGGACAGCCAGCCTGAGGGTGCGGGGTGGGGGCTGGTGCTACCTGCTCTGCTGGGGCCTGTCCAGCCCCCTCTGGCTGGGCCAGCCTCTGGCCTTGTTAGGGGCCTCCAGCCTCGCCTCTGCTCTGTGCACAGCCCAGCCAACCCAGGCAGCCCTGGCGGCCAGAAACCAAAGAGAAAGTGCCTGTTTGTGCCAGTTATGAAGAAAGCAAAGCAGTTTGTGGTTTCTGACCCACATTTTTTGCCCATTTTTTTTTCCAGAACATAACAAAGCCCGAGACAAACTCCCTCCCCATCCCAGCCCTCCCCCCAAGGCAGACAGAAACGAGCTGTGGACACTCGGGGCCAAGTGTTCTGGCTGGCCAGTTCTGGCCTGGCCCTCTCCCCCAGCGCTGGGCCCTGGGCACCCCTGGCTGGTCAGAGGGGACTGGCAGGAAGCCGGGGTGGGCAGGGGACACTGTCTCCTGTGGGATGTTGTTGAGGGGCTAGGATGAGGGTTCACGTCTAGATATTGAAGGTTCCAGCTGGCCCCGGAAGGGCCAGGATAGCAGGGGAGATGGACTCCCAGCTGCTTGCCCGCCAGGAACCCAGCAAAGCCCTCCCCTCTGCTTCATGCAGAGGCAGCCATAGACTCGGGGAGGGGTGGGCAGACTCGAGGTCTCCCACCATCACCCACTTGCCCCAGTCACCCTCCTCTGCACCCCTTCTCTTTTTGCAGCCACAGTCCTCCCCTCAGCTCAGGGGCAGCCCAGAGGGAAGAGAACATGACCTTCACCCTGGGCACTAGGACCCAGAGGACAGAGCAGGTGTCTCAGGCGCGGGGCAGGAGGCTCAGGGTTGGCAGGGAAGCAGGTGGATCTGGGAGGCTGTCATGGGTTCTGGTGGAGTCTGGGCCCAGGGCTGGGACAGGCAGGGTCTAGGGTGCCCTGGGAGGAGGGGCTGCTGTCTCCCCTGGTGTGTTGGGCCTCATCCCTGGAAGATGTGCTGGGTATTGTCTGAGTGGCTGCAGGCTAAAACATAAGAGGGAGGGTCCCAGGACCCTGCTCTGTCACTGTGAGGCTCAGGCAAAGGCTCTGAGGTAGGACCTTGTTCAGAGCTGGTCCAGTGGGCAAACCTCGCCCTAGAAGAGCCCTAGAGAGACCTCCTCTGTCCTTCTGCTCCCCCCAAATCCCCCTCACCTCGCCCTCCAGGCTTCTGTCTTCTTTACCTTCCTGCCATTGTCTATGTGCTGCTCCAGGGAGACAGAGCCTGGAACCAGAGCCCAGGGAGGTGCCCCGAGTAATGGGGTGCTGCTCTTCCCTAGGTCCCCAGTGAAGGCATTTCAAAGGTGTACAGGTGACTACACACATACGGGGTAGGAAGAGCATGCTGGGGACAGGAAGGGTGTCAGGAGTGTCTGAAACGAAGGCCCACCGAGGGGGCACAGGAAGGTATGTGGTGCCCAGGGGCCTTGGGGCCCTCGAGGAGCTGGAACTGGGCTGAGGGGTCTGGGTAGTGGGGGGGCTCATCCACGCGTGGAGATGCAGACAGTTCACTGGCCCACGGCTGGACCGAGTCCAGGGTCCCTCAGAGGTAAGGTTTGGCTTCTGAAAAGCAGCCCATGAGCACACTCTCCTTTGGCACACGTGGGCGGCAGGAGCCACGTGGACTCTGCAACCACTGGTGTTTCGGTCCGTGGTCACTCAGATGGGGCTCTGGACGGTGGGTGTGAGCTGGGATCAGCTGGGACCCAGGGTGTTCGAGGTATGTGGGCCAGCGGAGGACTGGAGAGGGCACAGTGTGGGGCCGGCGTTGTCCTCCCTGCCCTCCTCCCCCGTGGAGGCCCCTGCTGTCCAGTGGTGGGGTGAACAGTGGGAACTCGGGCCCTGGCCTGCATGCTGTGTGCTGCCCAGGCCAGCAGGCTCCCTGGGTCTGACTGGGAGCATCACCGGGGAGGCCCTGGCATGCACCTCTGCTCCCCTCCTCCTCACCCGCCATCCCTGGCCGCCCCTCGATCAGGAACAGATGGGCTTCCAAGCAGGAATTCTAGCTATTTGGTGAGCCAGTGGCTATGGGAGTCTGATAAGGCAGTCTGGTTTCCTGTGGAGCTGATGGGGGCAGGAACAAAGACAAGTGAAGGTCCCATCGCACCTTCCTCACGTCTGGGACACGGACGGGCCAGGCCAGATGTTAGAGGGGCAAGCAGCAGGCTGGGGCCTGGAGCTGTGGAGGGATGCAGTCGGAGGCAGGGTATGTGAAGAGGCTCGGGGATGGCCAAGAAGCCTACACGGATGACCAGCCACCTCTAGCACTGGCCCTCAGATGTGGAAATCCACTGCCTCGATTATCTGCCAAGGGACCCCTGACTTCACCCAGACACAATGAACAGGTTCCTCTTCCTAAGTTCCTGCCGAAGTCCATGCCAGCCCTGGAGCCGTGTGAGCGTGCCATCACACCTTCCCTGAAGACAAGGACACGGAGCACGAGAACCCCCAGAAGACCACCTTCAGAATTCTTCCTGCTGGCTTCAGGGGCACCCCATTGTGGAACCGAGTGCCCGGAGCCCTAGCCCTCTCTCCTTCAGCTCCAGGTTGCACTGCCCTGACCCCAAGCACTCTCTGCTCAGGTGGAGCCTGGGGGTGGAACACCCCGGAATTATTCACTCATACCCACCACTCTGGATCCTCGTTCTCCAGACCCCACCATCAGAGCTTCTCTCTTCTATGCTGCCCATGGCGTTAGCCTGCCAACGCTGGACCGTTTAGAATCCCCAGTCAGTCTTCCAGCATTTCATTGTGTCCTGGACTTGGATCCCCAAATACTTAGAACAACAGCTGATACAGAGCAGACGCATATTGTGGACCCTGAATGGGCGAGTGGTTGGGTAGACGGACGGAGGAGGGGCAGGTGAAGGAACGGAGCGATGAAGAGAGAGGGCGTGGAGGGATACACAGGGAAAAGGTGAGAGGTGAGAGGAGGGACAGATGGAGTAAAAGTGAGCTGAAAATAGAATGAATGAAAATGTGCAACAATGAATGAATGGAAATCCAAGTTCTTTATAAACTTGCAATGAAATCTCAATAAAAAGAAGAAAAAGAAAAGAATGAATGGATGCTAAGTGGAAGGATGGCTGGCTGGATGTCTGGATGGAGTCGTCCAGTCAGCTACAGGGATTCCCGCAGGAGATGGCCTCGTGGGGTGTGGGCAAAGGGAGAAGAAGGACTGTGATTGAATTGATTCTTATTCAAATAGAAAGTTTCTGTTCTGACACAGATTGCAATTTATCCTGTCCCTGTATTCTAGGTCATAGTAAATGCTCAGGCCATGGTCTTTCCAATTACTAGCTATGCAGCTGAGATCTGGACAATGAATAAGGGTGACAGAAGAAGAACTGATGCCTTGGATATGTGGTGTTGGAGAAGAGCACTGAACATTCCATGGACAACTAAGGGAACAAATAGGTATATCTTGGAGAGGGTGCAGCCGGAGTGCTCTTTGGAGGCAAGGATGATGAGGCTTCGCCTCATATACTTTGGGCATGCTGCTAGGAGGGGCTTTTCCTTGGAGAAGGACATGATGCTGGGAAGGGTGGAGGGTCGGTGAAGGAGAGGAAGACCCTCGACCAGGTGGGTTGACACGGTGACCGCTGCAATGGGCTCCTGTGTGTCAGGAAGATGAGGATGGCGCAGGACAGGGCAGGGCTCAGATCTTTTGGTCACAGGGTCGCTGTGAGTCGTGCTCGACTTGATAACACCTAACAACAACTACAAGAAGTGCTCGGAGTCACCTGTTAATGAAATGGAATTTATAAGTTGATAAATAAATTTCTAGAAATTATGTGCAAAGAATTTATACATGTCAAAACTAGGTTATCAACTAGAAAGTTATAAATGAACACTCCAGAAAATGGCACAGATCTGGAGAATTTTATGGGAAAGTTGTTTTAAAAATGTTTCTTTTCTGCATCAATTGATAGGACCATATGGTTCTTGTTCTTTGCCTTGTTGATGTGATGAATTACATTAATTGTTTTCCTTATGTTGAACCATCCTTGCATACCTGTTATGAATCCCACTTGGTCATGGTGG
>NW_006399876.1:2274754-2303183 GCF_000299155.1 Elephantulus edwardii | reverse complement strand
GAGATTAATCAGAACTGACTTTGACAAGCTCTGTGGCAATTGGACAATTAAAACAGACATTCGGATGGCGGGGAAGAAGAACAAACTGGGGAGGAGGGTGGAGAGAATGGTGCGGCAATGAAGGAGTGAAAGCCCAGAATCCCTGTGAATGTTCATTGAAACTAATAAAATTTAATAATAATAAAAAAATGTTCCTTTTGAGTTTAGGCTCAGCTTTGTTTTAAGCACAGGTTGTTGTTAACTGCCGTTGAGTTGAGTGTGACCCACAGGGAGCCTGTGAACAACAGCTCTGAACCCTGTCCGGTCCTGCACTGAACGCATCACCTCTGACACACCTGAGCCCATTGATGCCGTTACTGTTTTAATATAACTCATTGCGAGTCTTCCTCGCTTTTCACTGACCCTCCACCTTCCTGAGTATAATGTCTCTTTCCAAGGGAATAGTTTCTCCTAGCAACATGCCTGAACCCATCAACAGCTAAAGCCGTGGAGAGGGAAATAGGAGATTTTTACTAAGTTTTGTAGCTCAAAATTGACCAGAAGTACAAGCACAACGTGTTAATGAAAACTGGTGACTGGAATGCAAAAGTCAGACACAACAAAGAAGAAGAAAAAAAAGAAAGTATAGACTTAGGGGAGCTCTGGTGGCCTAGTGGCAAGGACCTGCAACTACAATCCCAGAGGCACATGGTTCGAATCCACCAGATGCTCTGCCGGGGAAGGAGGGGCAATTTCCTCCTGTACCAGTCAGATCTGATTTGACAGTACACTCACACAAAAATAATAAAAATAAAAAAGAAAATTTAAAAAAGTATAGACTTGATGACAGTAATGAGGCTGGAAATGGAATGACTGAATTTTGTATGTTCAAGGATTTGTTCATCACAATTATCTTAAAAAAAGCCCCAACATGAACAGTGACTATACACATAGACATAATCTGAAGGATGGCATCAGAATCAGACTATGTCTGTGGGAGGAACTGTGAGAGAAGCTCAATGTCAGCAGTCAAAACCAGGCCAGGTGCTGACTGAAACAGACCATCAATTACTCATGTGCAAGTTCAAGTTGAGGGTGAAGAAAATGAAAATAAGTACACAAGAACCAAAATATTATTTTGAATCCCACCTGAGTTTAAAAATCATCTTTAGAATACATTTGAGGCATTGAAGACCAATGATCAAAGACCAGAGGAGTTATGGGATGACATCAAGGATATCATCCAAGAAGCACCATCAACATCCAGAAAACAAGAGTTTCAATCCCACTCCTACTTTGGGCCCTTGGGCCCTTGTGGAGAGAGCTGGCATTGAGGATGCAGCCTAGGCATTGCTGTGGCCTTAGCAACCTCTTGCAAGATGTTACCACCCTGTGCCAGCTGTGGGCCTCAGCTGGAAGACTCCAGCAACAACCTGGGCTCCGTTCTGCCATGCCGCCTCGGGCCACGGCTGGGGCCTGCACCAGGACATTTATATACGACACTTAGCCCCCAGTTTCTTGTATTAGGGAATGATTTGCATGTTGGAAGATGTGCTATAATCCCTAAGACACATTTTTTGGGGTTGTAGCACAGCTGCTCTGTGAGAGAAGGATGGGCAAACTCTTCCCACACAGAAACCCCTCTGAAAACCCACTGCAGGGTTAGCTATAGGTTGGTTCTGAATTGATGGCACACAACAACAACTACCTTATATCTTAGGTGTGCAAATGCTTGCTTGTTTATCATTTGCTCTTATTAGAACAGCTCTTATCTGTCAGTTTACCGTTTTGGGGTAACTTATGGGTGACTGTATGGGGCTGAAATCTAGTTCGGAGGTCATCTGCAGGAGGCAGATTCTACAGAGGCTTGTTTGCTGGTGGTGAGGATTAGGGTGGAATGTTGATTCGCTAATGGGTGTGTTTTTAATTGTTTTTTGTCAAACATTCTTCTAAGTGGTCAAGCACTGGTCTTTCCATTTGCTGTACAGAGGTAACTCGTGGTTGCTGTGATGCTAAACACTGTGACACTGATGTGTCAAATGCAATAATGGTCACCCATGGTGGAAAGTGTCTGGTGGAGCTTCCCAATTAAAACAAGCTTGGAAGCAGGAGTGGCATCCACTTCTGAAACAGCTTGCCTCCGGAAACCCTATGAACGTGGAGAAACAACAAAAGTTATACGAGTGTTCAGGTCTTTCGTTCATAGGGTCGCTATGAGTCATCTACAACTCCACAGCACTTAACAACAACAACAACAAACAACAACAACAACAACAATGCGTTACTGTGATGTTGGAAGCTACACCACTGGGTGTCAAATGCCAGACAGGTCATCCTTGGTTGACAGGTTTCAGAACAGCTCCCAGATTAAGACATACTAGGAAACAGGATTAGCTATTCACTACTAAAATTATGTTGTTGTTGTTGTTGTTGTGTGCCATCGAGTCGCTTGCAACTCATAGCGACCCTATGTACAACAGCCCTAAACTCCGCTCTGTCCTGTGCCAATCGCACTGTCTCTGACACTCCCATCCCAATTATCCCAGTCACTGAATCAATCCACCTCATAGAGGGCCTTCCTCTCCTGCGCTGTCCCTCCACCCTCCCAAGCATGATGTCCTTCTCCAAGGACCTGTCTCTCCTCACAACATGTCCAAAGTATGTTAGACGGAGCCTCAGAATCCTTGCCTCCAAGGAACCACCCGGTTTAACCCTTTCCAGGACAAATCTGTTTGTTTTCCTAGCAGTCAATGGTATTCTCAATACTCTTCTCCAGCACCACAACTCAAAGGCATCAATTCTCCTTCTATCCTCCTTGGTCATTGTCCAACTCTCTGATGCATAACAAGTGATTGCGAAGACCATGGCCTGTATCAGACGCACCTTAGTCTCCAGAGAGACACCATTGCTCTTCAGTACTTTGGAGAGGTCCCTAACAGCAGACTTTCCCATGGCAATGTGCCTTTTAATTTCCTGGCTGCTGATGCTAAGACTGTTGACTGTGGAGCCAAGCAAACTAAAGCTGTGTACAATCTCACTAAAATTATAGGCCTCTGAAAACCATATAAAAAATATAGGAACATGGGTAGCTATCCTATTAGTGGTAGAGCCTGGATTAGAAATCAATCAAGATAAGGAGAAATAGCTTAAAACATCCTTTAATAATTGGAATGTGGGGTGTAGTATGTGTGGATATAGGAAGTTAAGCAAAGAAGATCAACAGAATTTTGCTTCATTTTCTATTTTTAATATGACCCCAATACCAAAGCTCAATCATAAAGCACAAAGAAAGGGAAAAAAAGAGCATAGATCAAGTTCACATGTGAAGATAGATTCAAATATTGTCAATAAAAGAATTAGCAAATTGAATCCAGCAGTGTATTGAATTAGAATAATAATACACCACGACCAAGTAGATTTTACTTCCAGGATGACTCAACGTGAAGACGTCCATTAATCTCATCACGCTAATGGGCCAACCACCACCCGTCTGCCAGTTGGTTGTACTTGTGGCTATGATGTCACTGGTGTTTAACGTACCAGCAAGCTGCTTGTGGTGGTCAGATTCTCAGTGGAGCTTTCAGACTAAGATAAACTATGGAGAAAGGCCTGGTCATTGACTTACGGAAACTATCCAGGGAAAGAAGCTCTGAGTCACAAGAGAGCAGCGACCTGTACATGTGAGAATGAGCCTTCCAGGCTGAAAGTTGCTCAAAATACACAGTGGCTGTAATGATGGACTCAAGTGTATCAAGGTCTGTGTGGATGGCATCATCAGACAACATTTCCTTGTATTGCATATGGGATTTCCATGAGTTAGAGTTGACTCAATGGCAGTTAACTGTAATGGACTAAAAGAAGGGACAAAAATAGGATAATGTTGATATACCTCAGAATGGTATTGGTAAAACTTTCACATTTATTCCCTGTAATAAAACTTGTGTGATAGACTGAGGGTGGGGGAAGAAGAAGTTTTTGTAATACAAGTGAGCTTGTTTATTTCCCAGTCTCCTATCAGTTTCGATTCTCCCCCTCCCTACCACTTAAACTTGATGCCTTTGAGTTGTAGTGTTGGAGAAGAGCACTGAATGGACTGCAAAAAGCCCAAACAGGTATGTCTTGGAAAAAAGAGAGCTAGAATGTTCCTTGGGGGCAAGGGTGGCAAAACTTTCATATATTTTCTTCCTTGCACAGGAACATCGTGCTTGGAAAAGGTCTGAGAAAGAGAGGAAGACATTCAACCAGGTGGACTGACAGAGCGACTGTAGCAATGGGTTCAAAGTGTCACAGATGATGAGGATGGCACAGGATAGGACAGGGTTCACAGGGTCACTATGAGCTGTGCTGACTCGATGGCATGTAACAACTACCACTTAACAACCAATGACAACTTTTTTTAGCCAAACTCAATGCAAACTCTTCTACTTTATTAGACTTCATCTCTGAGTTTCACTTGCTACTGCCAGTCAAAACTCTCCATCCTAAACTATTCTTAATTCCACTTCCGATACAGAAGTTTAAGCTCCTAGCAACCAGCACTCCCCAAGATAGTAACATTCTGGACATATAAGCAAACAAAAAGCAACCAAAGGATCTACAAAATTATCAAATGCAGGTCCTTTTTGGGTGTGGAAGAAAGTGAAAACTTAGAGGAAGCGATTAACCCTGAAGGTAGCTTTAGGCATGGCATGTCATGGAGCCTCTAAAATGTCTAAAATCCTTCTATCTTTCTGGACAGAGAAAACAGAAAGAGTCTAGAGCAGTAAAGGTTGTTGGAGATTGAGATGAGAATCCCAACAAGAGCCAGAGATGAAGACATTCTGAATTCTATGTGTAAATTCTGCCAAATGTTTGGCCTCTCTGTGAGCCACACATGTGTGGGGCAGCCTGAAAATTGGTATTTGAGCAGTTGTTCACCTCAGGCGAACATTCCATAGTCTCTGTAACAGTCATAATGTCCATGATACAATACAAAATTATGTGACACATATAAGGCCCAAGAATATGTGTTTTATTTCCAAGAGAATAGATAATTTACCACAGCCAAACTTGAGATTCCTCAGATGTTAGAATTATTGAAGGCTTTTACGTAGCGATTGTAACAACATTGCAACTATATTTGTGCCACTAAAAGAAAATATATTTGCAATGAACGATGAAAGAAGGAATTTTCAACAGGTAAGTAAAAATACTGTTAGTAGGAAAAATATTTTAATTAAAATATTTAGTTAATTATTTTATTTCTTGAAAACTAAAAATTGTTTAGAATGTAAAACCAAGATATCTATAATTAAAAAAAGAAATTATTGGAGCAGATTTACAACAGACTAAATATGACAGAAGAAAGAGTGAGTGAATTTGAAGAGTGATCAATAAAAGTTATCCAACGTGGAGAAGAGAGAAAAGAAAGAACATTCAACTTTCAGACAGACAATAGTTAGGACGTTGTTGTTGTTGCTTTGTACTGTTGAGTCAAAGAAGCCCTTCCAGTTGGTTTTCAGAGGCTGTAAATCATATGGAAGGAAATTGCTCAACTTTCCCCCTCAGAAGCAGCTAGTAGATTTGAGCCTGTGACTTCTGGTTGGGAGTGAAACTTCTTACCACTGAGCCACCAGAGCTTACCCCTAGGACTATAAGGTAGACAGTAACACCAAAATCCTCTCTCATCACCAACTCATCGCTTACCATCCATTGGGTTTCCAAGATTGTAAATCACTTCAGAGGAGACTGCCTGTCTTTTTCCCTCAGAGGCACTGGTGGATTTGGAATGCCAGAGGAGCTCTGCCTTTGAGGCAACCGTGCAACTCCTGGTGGACAACACCAGCAGGGCTCACCAAGGAGAGAGGCTCCTTTGGGAAGTCAACTCTCCAAGACCAAAAGGGAAGCATTATCCCAGGGACAAAGCTCAGAAGACATGAAGGGATAAGAAAGACAAATGAAAATAGGAGGAGTTGGGAAGGCTCATGGTACATTGCAGGGATCACAATGAATATCACAAAACAAAGTGTGTATGAGTTTTTTAATGATAACCCAATTTTCCTCCCATGTAAACTCATCTAAATAAGAATTTAAGAAAATGAACAAAGCCTCAAGAGTACATGGACAATATTTAAAGATCTAACATGCAAAAATTGGAAAGAGAAGAGAAAAAGAGAGAATGTGACAAAAAAAAAACAAAACACCCCAACCCTGAATAAGCAATTTAAGTTTCCACATATTGATTAAAAGTAAAAATATAAACTTGCTCAACAAATCCCAAATAGGATCAATTTGAAGAAAATCATGTCTGGTTTCATCATAGTCAAATAGCTGAAAATGTAAACTTTTAAAAATTATCTTGAAAGAAGAAAACAAACACATTTTACACAGGAGGTATGACACGAGAAACACAAACATCTCATCAGAAACCATGAAGGTCAACAGACAATGGAATCACCTTCCCCAAGACCGGAAACAGGCTTTCTCCTCAGCTTCTGTGAATGCTTGCTCTTTTTCCTTTATGTTTTCTGTTTCTGTTTGGCCTTCCTTTCTTGATGTTTTGTGTCCTGTACATCTGGTCAAAACACCTTATCTGCCATTTCTTGACCTCTGTGCCTGAATGAGATCCTTGAATCCCAGGGTTCTAGTCATCACTTACGTCTTGACAACGTGCATCTCCAGTCCTGTCCACCTGGGTCAAGAGCACCAGTCTCAAACCTGGTTAGTGGACTCACTAGCATCTGAAACACAGTACGTTCAAGACGTGTCCATCCCACTAATTTTATAAACCAAAGTATGTGAATAGCAGGAGGGAAAAGGTATTTGCTTTGTAAACTCTCACACAAATCACAATAAAACAAACAAGAAACAGTAAAAACAAAACAAAATCACCACATGCTGTTTCTCCAGGAATCCCCATCTTAAGGAAGGACCCGGTCCATCCACCTAGCTGCCCAAGCTAAGTCTGTGTGGCTAACCCCTGTCTCTCTTACTTTGCACCACACTCAAGCAACCTCTTGTCTGGCTAGTCTTACAGTTTACAGGTCAGCTTTCATCCCAGGATGTTCCACTCTTTGGAGGCCACTCCATGCTGTAACTTCTGCCCCTTAATATTAAAACATGGTGCGCATTCTCTCCACTTTACCAATGATTAACTATGAAAGGTAAAGACTTCTGAGTGGTCATCAATGGTCCTAAGCAGCCTGAACCAAGCCCTGGGCTGGACATTGGGAGGGAGAGACTGACATCTGACAAGGAGGCTGATGAGTTGATTGTGTAATTACAGGCAGTGGAGAATAACAGGGCCCATGGGTCAGCTGACTCCAAAGCTCCACCTTTCCTCCTGAGTCTGACAGCCAGCGCTCAAGTTCTTCTGCTTCTCAAGGACTGTATGAGGGGTGCTTGTGGGGCTCACATTTCGTTCCCACTTCTCTCCTCCTTCCTCTGCTAGGTGCAGGCTCCCCAGGGTGAAGGTGTGGCGGGGCAGGTTCATTCCCTTTCTGCCTTCTTGTCTGAGCAGCCTCAACTCCCAGCATTGGCAAGAGTCTCTCATGTGTTACCTCAAGGCCAAGAGAGTTGTTTTTCAGCCAAGGAGCTCCAGGTACCACTCTCGACCTCGTTGTCCCTCTCTGCATGGGCCTGAAGACTTTCCTGACGGCCTTGGGGTCAGATCTCTAACCACTAATACTCGATCTCACCATTCTGAGCAATGATCATGGTTGCAGAGATAGTCAAACTGGTTCGAATGACCCAGACTCCTCAGATTTGTTCTTACATTTCCCAGTATTCCTAGGGGGCATGTACCACAGACCTCCTGGGAAGCAGCTTCTGTGTTGGCCAAGTCTGTTGTCCAGGCGAGACCAAGAGTCATAGCAAGAGCAGGGCAAGATCAAGTTTGCTCAGATACTCAACAGATTGCTCTGACCCGATGCTCCTTCCCCAGTAGGACACTCCTGGATCTGAGACCAAGGAAATATGGAAATACTGCCTGGAATTTGGAAGAACAGACAAAGATGGAGGGAAGCTTGGTGGAGGAAAGTCATGTCCCTGGACTCTGCTGTCCCCCCTCCAGATCCCAGGAAAGAATGTCTCCAATGAGGCAGGGTTTGGGGCAGAGGATGGAAGGATGGTGAGAAGATATTCACCCAACACCACAGCTGCCTGTGCCCGAAGATGGGTGGGCTGGAGGGCCCTGGGCTGCCACAAGAAACCTCATGCCAACTCTACACTCTGCTGCCAGGCTGCCAAGGGCCTTGCCTGTCCAGGACCAGGGGTATTCAGCCCCAGGAATCATACCAGCCACATCTATGTGCCTGAGAGTGTCTGAGACCCCTACAACCCAGGGAGTGTCAGGAGTTCTGATCTCTTGTGGTGCTGGGGAGCTGAGTGGGAATTCAGGCTGGCACTGGCCTGACAGTACCTTGGCTGGCACAGACCGAAGGGGCAGGGGCTGTGTTGACAGGGCCTGCTGCTGTGGGAGGCATTTCCCTGGTGCCTCTCAGGAAAGGTAGTTCAAGGGGGCTTGGGCCCCTTAATCCTGAGAATGTGCACCCACCTCGAGTTGCATGGAAACTCCATGCCAGCGCCGGCTTTTCAGGTCTAATTCCCTGTGACATTCTAGGAAGTTCATTACTGAGAGTTGGGCACAGAAAAGAAACTTGGGTCAGGGCCATCGCAGCGAGTGGCCGCACGCTCTGACCGCACTCTGCTGTAATTAGCAGAGCTGGCGGTCCACCAGGGCTCACAAGTCCCAGAAACAAGAGTCCCTTCTCTGCCAGGTCTGGAGTGAAGGAGCCCATGGACAGCAGGCGGCTCGGAGGGCTGATTGCAGGAGGCACTTCCAGGAGGACGGTGAGGTGATGGACAGTCCACGCTGTGAGACCCGAAGCCTCTGCGCTTGAAGAATTTACAGGCTCATTAAGGAGCACCTGGGGACACCCAGGGTGGTGACGGATTAGAAGACACGTCGCTGGGGCTTCAGGAAGCCAGGACAGGAATTCCTCTAGACTGGACTGGTCAGGGAGGGGTTCCTATCAAGAGCTCAAGGGGGATCTGGGAGACCTGAAGAATTAACCAGGAGGAAGAAGAGATGGTGAGGGTCGGGGAACATGACAGGCCCCAAGGGGCTGGGAAATGTGGCTGCATTAGGAGTCCAGAGGTGGACAGTGGTCATCGTAGCTTGGGGTTCAGTCTGAGAAGAGCTGCAGGACTCAGGAGTGGCCATTGACCAGTTTAACAAAGGAATGTCTTTGATAGGAATGACTCCCACCCTGGAGCTGGGTACTTCCTAGACTGAGGGCCCGTGGGACAGAGGCGGTCCTCCCGGCAGCCTTCCTGAGGCCAGGCCGTGAGCGGCAGCAGAAGCAGCTACCTCACCTCTCTCTCCAGGGTCAGCTGGAGGCTCAGTGCACCCTCTTTTGCATCAGTCACCCAATGCCTTAACCACCGTGCCACTGTAGCCCCACCTGATGAGCTGTGGAGGCTGTTAGTGTTGTTAAGCCACGACCCTTATTACTTTGTATCTATGGAAGGGCTATCTCTGAAGAAGTGTGTGGCATCAGGGTTGGAGGAAGACTCACCAGCAATCTGTCTAAGCTAATGACACAACTGTGCTTGCTGGATGTGAGGAGGCTACGATATGCTTGCTGCAGGAGATGAAGAAGTACTTCACTGTGAGTTACATCTCAACATCAAGAAGACAAAAGATGCCTCAAATCCACCAGATGTTCGGCTGGACAAGGAGGAACAATCTCCTCCAGTACCAGTCAGATCTGACTTCATGGTACATGCACAAAAAAATAATCACATAATATTAAAAAAAGGGAAAAAGAGAAGACAATAGTCCTCATCCCACAACCAACAGTCAATGTTATGATGGGTGGAGTAAAAATTGAAGCTGTCAGTGATTTCATCTTGCATGAATCAACAATCAACACCTTTGGTACCAGCACTCAGCAAATCAGGAGATGTAGTGTACTGGGCAAGTCGGCTGTCAGGTACCTCTCCAGGGTACAATGATACCAGTTTGAGGACTAAGGTGTTCTTGACTTGGGCCATGGTCTTCTCATCAGAGAGCTGGACAGTGAATGACAGGAAAATAATTGGTCCCTTTGAGCTGTGGTGCTGGAGAAGAGGACTATGGTATGACCTGACAAAAGAACAAAGAGTTACGTTCTGGAAAGGGTGGCCCAGGGTGCTCCTTAAAGGCAAGGATGATGAAGCCGCACCTTTCATACTTTGGACATGTGACTAGATGGGACTAGGAAAGATGGAGGGTGAGCAAAGGTCCCCAGGAAGATGGATTGACACTGTGATTTCAGCAATGAGCTCTGGTGTCTCACAGATGATGAAGATGACACAGGATAGGACAGGTTTCAGGTTGGCTGTTCACAGGGTCACTATGAGTCGTATAAACCTAAAAACAACAACAGTAACAACAATGACTATAATGCTGATATCCGACGGATCCTGGCTGAAAGCAAAGAATACCAGAAGAATGCCTGTGTTTTATTGAGCAGGGAAAGGCATTTGACTGTATAGATCGTAATACATTATGACTAACATTGAGAAGAATGGAACTCCCAGAGCACTTAATTGTGCCCATGTAAAACTCATACCTGGACCAAGAGGCTGTTGTGCAAACAGAGCAAGGAAACACTGTATGGCTTAAAATCAGGAAGGGTATGTGTCAGGGCTGTATCTTTTCTCCATTTTGATTGAACCTATTTGCTGAGAAAAAAATTCAAGAAGCTGCACTCTTATGAAGGAGAATGTGGCATCGTGATTGGAGGAAGACTCGTCAGCAATCTGAGTTATGGCATCAACACAACCTTGCTTGCTGGAACTAAGGAGGACTTGAAACACTTGCTGTGGAATATTAAACACTGCAGCCTTCAATATTGATTGTATTTCAATGTCAAGAAAACAAAAATTCTCACCACGAGACTGATAGGCAACATCATGTAAGGAGAAAAGATTGAAATTGTCAGTGGTTTTATTTTACTTGGATCCACAATAAATACTAGCAGTCCCGGAGATATATTACACTGGGCAAATTTGCTGTCAGAGACCTCTTCAAAATACTGAGGAGCAATGATGTCAGTTTGAGGACTAAGGTGAACCTGATCAAGCCATGGTCTTTTCAATCACCTGCTATGCTTCTGAGAGCTGGACAATGAATATGTATGGGAGAAGAATCGATGCCTTTGAGTTGTGATGTTGGAGAAAAGTACTGAATATTCTGTTGACTGCCAACAGAACAAACAAGAGAGGTCTTGGGAAAAGTGCGGCCAGAATTCTTGGAAGCCAGGATGGAGAAGCTTTGTCTCATACACTTTGGGCATGTTGATGTCGTTATTGTTTGTGCCGTCAAGTCACCTGCAATTCATAGAGACCCTAAGTGCATTAGCTCTGAACCCTGCCCTATCCTGAGCTATTCTCATCATCTCTGACAGACCTGATCCCATTTCTCCAGTCATTGAGTCATCCATGCCATCCAGGGTCTTCCTTTTCTGTGCTGTCCCTCCACACTTCCCAGCAGGATGTCTCTTTCCAAGGACTGGTCCCTCCTGACCACATATGTGAGACAGAGCTTCAAAGTCCTGGTCCCCAGGGAGCAGCTTGGCTTCACCATCTCCAGGACAGACCTGTTTATCCTCCGGCAGTCCACAGTATGTTCAACACTCTCCTCCAGCACCACAACTCAAAAGCAATAATCCGTCTCCTGTCATCCTTAGTCATTGTCCAGCTCTCTGATGCATAGCATGTAATTGTGAAGACCATGGCCTGGACCAGGCACAACTTAGTGTCCAGACTGGCATCATTGCTCTTCAGTACTCTAGAGAGGTCCCTGACAACAGACTTCCCCAGTGCAATTTGCCTTTTGATTTCGTAACTGCTTGTGCCAAGAGTGTTGATTGTGGAATCAGGAGAGCTGAGAGGGACACCATGCTTGCAAAGGTGGATGGTCAGCAATAAGGGAGAGCACTCTTGATGAGACAGATTGACACAGTGACCGACCGCAGCAATGAATGGGCTTATGTGTGTCAGAGGTCGTGAGGATGGCACAGCTTAAGACAAGGTTCAGACCCGTGTTCACAGGGAGTTGTACTTGATGACCACTGACAACAACAATCTTGTAGCATGACCCAAACCCATTGCCACCAAGGCGATTTCAACTCACAGTGACTTGCTGTGACAGAGCTTTCTTGTCTGCCCTGTTGTATATACATAGGGTCACCGTAGGGCCACTGTGCATCACAACGGGTCTGATGGCATCTACTGACAACAACGTCTATGTGAGCAGATCGCCAGCTCTGACCCTCCCATTCTAACAAGCCCTGGCTGTTGTGCTGCCGGTGCCCCTTACGCATCAAGGCAGACCGGTTGACACACAGGGATGGGGACTTATTTACACACATGTGTACACGTGTACATACAGCTTTCAACGAGGTGGCTGACACAGGGACTATCCCAATGGGCCCGGGCATAGCAGGGACTGCAGGGATGGTGCGGGATGCGGTGAGGTCTGATCCATTGTTCACAGGGCTGCTGCAAGTCAAGTGGCCTCAACAACTGTTAACAACACCACCAACCATATATATCTGTCTTCACAATATAGACAGATGCGTATTTACATAGCATGCACATATATGTCTACATCTGTGCACACAGTGAGGGATGTGTATTTACACACATGTATATACAATTATACAAGCACAACGACTCACATAGATTTTACACATATACAAGTATATATAAACACAGATAATGCATTTAACGTATGTTCGCACATATGTACACCTATGCACAGCTTTATATGGATTTATGTACATGCGTGTGTGCAAACATGCACTTACATAAAGAGATACTCATTTACATATACATGCATGCTTATTTATGCATCGCAAATGCTTTTTTAAAACCCCGTAAGTGGTGATTTTACACAAGGACTTCACCAGAGGTGAGGAATTAGATTGACTACATCTGTGGAAGAATTCACTGGAGAAGCTCAATATCAGCTATCAAAACCAGACCAGATCCTGACTGTGGAAGAGAGAGTCAATTATTCATGTGCAAGTTCAAAGTGAAGCTGAAGAAATTGAAAACAAATCCACAAGAAGCAAAACAAGATCTTGAGTGTATTCTACCTTGAACTTGAAAATTATCTTAAGAATAGGTTTGATGCATTGAGTACCAGTGACCAGAAGCCAGATGAGTTGTGGGATGATGTCAAGGATATCATCTATGAACAGAGAATAAGTTATTATAAAGACAGAAGAGAAAGAGAAAACCAAAGTGGATGTCAGAAGAGATCCTGAAAATTGCCCTTAGATGTTGAGAAGTCAAAACAAAGGGAGAAGATGCTGGAGGAAAAGGGCTGAAAGGAAGATTTCAAGAGCAGCTCACAAAGACAAAGCAAAATACTATAATGGGCGGTGTAGAGACTCAGAACCGAAGAATAAAAAGGGAAGAAAAGACAAATTCAAGCCTCAAGTCTCAATACAGAGAGAAGCTGTGGGTAAAAATCTTAAATGATCCAGGAAGCAGCAAAAGAAGACGAAGGGTATACACAGAAGTACCGTACCAAAAGGAATTGGGAGACACTGAAGTATTTCAGGAAGGACCTGATCAAGAGCCAATGGTAATTAAAGAAGAAGTCCAAGCTGCCATGAAGGCAATGGAAAATATAAGGCCCCAGGAATGGGTGGGATCCTGACCGACATACTTCAAGTGATAGATGCAGCCCTGGACGTGCTCATTTGTCTATGTGAGGAAATTTGAGGACAGCTGCCTAGCAGATCATTGGAAGAAATTCATATATGTTCCCACTGCCAACAAAGGTGATCTAAACAGAAGGTGGAAATTATGGAGACAAAAATTATCATTATTATCACATTCAGGCAAAATATTGCTGATTATCATATAAAAGCAGCTAGAACAATACACAGAGAACTGGCAGATGTTCGAGCTGGATTTAGAAGAGACCGTGTGGCGCCAGGGATATCAGTGCTGATTTCAAACGGATCCTAGCTGAAAGCAAAGGATACCAGAAGAATGTCTGTTGGACTTTATTGAGTATACAAAGACATTTTATTTTGTGAATCATAAATCCTGGCTGATAGTGGGAAAGACGGGAATCCCAGAACACTTAATTGTGTTCATGTGAAACTGAGACCTGGACCAAGAGGCTGT
The DNA here is from genome assembly GCF_000299155.1 of Elephantulus edwardii. Lineage (NCBI taxonomy): Eukaryota > Metazoa > Chordata > Mammalia > Macroscelidea > Macroscelididae > Elephantulus > Elephantulus edwardii. The sequence goes on along the minus strand of NW_006399876.1, from coordinate 2,289,032 downwards.
TGTGTCACCAGTGAACATTGTTGTTGTCGTTGTGAACCATTGAGTCGGAAGAGACCCATAGATGACACTCTGGTGGGTTTTCAGAGGCAGTTCATCTCACAGGAGGAGATTGCCCATCCTTCTCCATGGAGTGGCTGGTGGCCTCGAACCACGTGCCTTCAGATTGCAGTGCAGCTTCTTGCCCCTAGGCCAGCAGAGCTCCATAATGGAAACACTACATGGTTTAAAAGTAAGAAAGGTGTGCGTCAGGATTGTATCCTTTCTCCATATCTGTATTAAATTAATCTATAACCTGAGTAAAGAATTTGAGAAGCTGGACTCTATGAAGAAGAATGTGGCATCAGAATTGGAGAAAGACTCACCAATAACCTTCATTATGCAGATGACACAGCTTTGCGAGCTGAAAATGAGGAGGATGTGAAGCCCTTGCTGCAGAAAGTTAAACACTGAAGCCTTGAGTATGGATGGCATCTCAACCTCAAGAAAACAAAATCCTTGTCACTGGACTGATAGGCACTGTCATGGAGAAACGATTGAACCTGCCTGGGATTTCATCTTGGATCCATAACACACTTTGTATCAACACTTAGGAGATCAGGAGATGAATTGCATTACGAAAGTCAGTGAGAGATCTCTCTAAATTATTGAGGAGAAATGATGTCAGTTTGAGGACAAAGATTTGCTCTAGTCAGGCCATGGTCTTTTCAATCACTTATGCGTCTGAGAACTAGACAGTAATTAAGGATGACAGAAGGATCAATGCCTTTGAACTGTAGTGCTGGAGAAGTGTGATGAATATCCCACGGACAGTCAAAAGTGCAAACGGACATGTCTTTGAGAAGATGCAGCCAGAGTGCTGCTCCTTGGAGGCAGGCAAAGATGACAAGGCTTCCTCTCACACACTTTGGGTATTTTCCTACGAGAGGTTATTCCTTGGAGAGGGGCGCGATATATGATAGAGTATTATAGTTATACAAGAGCCCACAATTAAGGTTGCATAGTGGAGTGTACTTGGGGCGGTGGGAGGGGTGCAGGGGGATTGTATAGCAAAGAAATAATTTTTGTTTTACTTTTATTTTTTTTAAAAAATATTTTATTTCTGAAGTTTGAGTTTATAAATACTAAAATCAGGATAAAGGAATATAATGGAGTATTAAATTACAATTATTCTTATTTGGTTTTGTCAAGGTTTTTTTTCTCAGCTAAATGACATTTTCTGTCTGTCATACTATTTATAAGATACTGGTTCTCTTTGTTATTATTACTTTGACGATACTGGATTTCCTACCTTTGGGTTCTGAAGGAGTAAAGCCTACACATATCTGATTGACTGTACCTACCGTAAAGAACCCTGGTGGCACAGGCTTTCAACACTGGACTAGACAGTCGTTTGAACCCACCAGCCACTTTTGGGGGAAAAGATATGACAGTCTGTTTCTACAGGTTCATGAAACACCAAACCCACTGTCATTAAGTCAATTCTGACTTCAGGTTGAAACTTTCTCTGTTTTACTTTTCAAAGAGAGGAGCGAACTGGGGTTGGGGTGGGGGGGAGGGCTGGGCAGGGAGAAAAGTGCAACAATGAATGAATGGAAATCCAAAATCTCTGTAAATGTTCATTAAAATTATTAAAATTTTAAAAAAAGAAAGGTGGAGGGACAGCGAAGGACAGGAAGCCCCTCCACCAGGTGGATTGACACGGTGCTGTGACCGCAGCAGTGAGCTCGAGTGTGTCAGAGGTGATGAGGACGGCACAGGAGGGGGCAGGGGCAGGTCTCCCGTTCCCGGGCTCACTAGGAGTCATACTTGACAGCACCTAAATCCAACAACATGTGTATGTATATAAAACTGGGGAAACTGCCCGTCCTTCTCCCATGAGCTGCTGGTGGATGCTCTCGGCACAGACGCTGATGACCTCTGGTAGCGTGCTAAGGCTCTGGAATTCCTTAGACCCGTAACACACAGACATTTAGAGACACATACACACACGCACATGCAGAGACTGCTGCCCAGCGCATGTGGGACAAAGCTTCACCTCCTTACCTTCCAGCGGCCTCTGGCTGCACAATGCCAGGACTCAGCTGTTTGGTTTCTGGCACCCCATGTTCAGAACTCTTCTCCAAAGCTCAAACGCTGTTTATCTGCTGTCGTCCTTATTCAAATGGCCCAGCGCCCAGACACACAGCAAGTGACTGGAAAGTCTATGCCTGGAACACAGATATGTCATTGTTGTTGTTGTTGTTGATTGCCTTTGAGCCCAGCACGACTCATAACGACCCTATGAACAAAAGGCCTGAAGCCCCTCTACAACTATCAACATTTATCAAACTTCACAGGCTTTCTGGAGGCATGTTATTTAAGAAGTAGATGCCATTCCTGCTTCCAAATATGTCATAGTATGTTAATTGTTTTTATATGCCATTGAGTCTCTTGTCTCTTGTGATGTATAGTGGCCCTATGTACAGCAGCTCTGAACCCTTCCCTGTCCTGAGCCAGTCTCACTAACTCCAACACACTAACCCCAATCCCCCAGTTATCAATCCATCTCAGCCTGGGTCTCCCTCTCCTGCGCTGTCTGTCCACCCTTTCTAGCGTCATGTCCTTCTCCAAGGATTGATCTCTCCTGGCCACGTGCTCAAAGTAAGTGGGGCAGAGCTTCAAATCCTAGCCTCCAAGGAGAGACTTGGTTTCACCCTCTCCAAGACAGACCTATTTGTTTTCTTGGCTTTTCACGGTATGTTCAAGACTGTTCTCAAGCACCACAACCCAAAGACATCTATTCTTCTTCTGTCATCCTTAGTCATTGTCCAGCTCTCTGAAGCATAACAAGTAATTGAGAAGACCATGGCCTGGGTTAGGCACACCTTTGACATTGTTGCTTTCAGCACTCCGGAGAGGTCCATGACAGCAGATTTTCCCAATGCAATTCATTTTTTTATTTCCTGACTGCTTATGTTAAGAGTGTTGATTGTGGAGTCGAGCGAGCTGTAATTGTTAGCAACCTCAATCTCTTCTCCATCTAATATGGGGCTGCCGATTGGCCCAATGATGAGAATTTTTGTCTTCTTGATGTTGAGCTTCAATCCATATTGAAGTCTACAGTCCTTGACTTTCTACAGCAAGCACTTCAAGTCTTCAGTTTCAGCAAGCAAGGCTGTGTCATCTACGTGTCTTAGGCTGTTAATGAGTCTTCCTCCAATCCTGATGCCACACTCTCCGTCATAAAGCCCTGCTTCCCAAATGTTATGTTCTGCATACAAGTATGGGGACAGAATGCATCCCTGACTCACTCCTTTCCTGATTTTGAACCATGCAGTGTTTCCTTGCTCTGTTTTGAGGACTGTTTCTTGGTCCATGTATAGGTTTCATATAAGCAAGATCAATTGTTCTGAGATTCCCATTTTCTCAAGGTTAGCCACAGTTTATTGTGATTCACACAGTCAAATGCCTTTGAATAGTCAATGAAACACAGATAGACATTCTTCTGGTACTCTCTGCTTTCTGACAAGATCCATCTGACATTGACAATAATATTCTTAGTGCCACGACCTCTTCTAAACCCAGCCTGTAGTTCTGGCAGTTTCCTGTCAATGTAGTGTTAAGTCATTTCTGGATAATCTTTAGCAGGATTTTGCTAGTGTGTGATATTAGTGATATTATTTGATAATTTCCACGCTCTGTCAGGTCATCTTTTTTGGAATGGGGATAAATATGGGTTTCTTCCAGTCAGTTGGCCAAGTAGTTGTCCTCCAGATTTCTTGGCACAACTTGGTGAGCACATCCAGGGCAGATACATATTTAACTAAGAAACTGGCTCATGTGATTTCTAGAGTCATGGGTCAGGCTGGCAGCTGCATCTGTCTTGTGTCAGAGATTACCTGGCCAGCGGAGGGCTTCGGCTTCGGGTTCTAGCAGATCTTCTAAACTTTTCTGGAGGCCAAATCCTTCTCACTGGGAGACCGCAGTGTTTGCTCAAAGACCTGATTGCACAAGGCCCACCCACACTGTGGAGGAAGAGGGCCTATGTGCAGTAGAGTTGTAGTTAGAGGCACAGAGCAATCTCCGTAAAGAGATCAAAGCAGCGCCCAGTCTGTGCTGTCTCCACAAGCTCTGACACGCTCCGGTCCGTTGCTGCAGTCAATGGGCCAGGCCATCTCATTGAGGGTCTTCTACACTGCTGACCTTCCACTCTTCCAAGGTTGATCTTAATGTTTTACATGTTAATGCAAGTTAAACAGCAACCACACGTAAACATCTTCACTTCCAGACCAGTGACTTCCCAGAAGGCGGAGGGACCGCTGCCTGGTCAAGGTGCCAGGTGCAATTACACTTCACACTTTGTGGTGTTTGAAAATGTGCAAGACCCCCGCACCCCCCAAGACCAGACATTGGAGGGTAGCAATGCCATGCCTGCCACCTTCTGTTCAAGCGTAGGAGTGCTGCTCAAACCTTCTGTGCCTCAATTTCCCCTTACGTGAAGCTGGGTCAGCGTGGGGAGACCCCCAACACTGGAGGAAGAATGACTGAGTCTAATCTGACAGAAGGGGCTGGTGGCAGCAGAGTCCAAGAACAGACAACCACTTACCAAGTGCAAACGGGCCGACCGGCAGGGCACGCCCCCTCACGTCCACGGGGCTTCATTTGAGGGTTGGCTCCGGAGGGTTCTCCGCGCGACTTGCTTCGAGTGACTAATGAGCCAGGCAAGATTATTTCGAAAGCAATTTCTCTTTATTCCTTGGCTGGAAGGGCTCCTCAGGCCAGATGATGTCTTTAAAATCGTAATGTTCTTTTCAGAGACGTAACTTCAACGATCCGCCTGCTGCTGCAGAGTCAGCTTGGACCCAAGCAGCTCTCTTGTATAACAGAATGAAAGCCTGCCAGTTCCGGGCCACCCTACATGCTTCGATGTGTCTGAGCCTGTTTGTGCGGCCACTGCGTCCAGCCAGCCAGCTCTTGAAAGGTCAGTGGTTTGAGCCCACCGGCTGCTCCCGGGGTGGGGGTGGGGGGCGGAAGATGGCCAGTTTCCCCTTCTGAAGACTGTAGACTTGGAAGCTCAGAGAGACCCCACAAGTTGGAATTGCCTTGGAAGCAGTGGACTAACTTGGACTTCTGTGTGGGGATCAAGAGGCCCTGGTGTCAGCGGCTGAGCAATCAAACACTAATCCAAAGGTCATTGGTTTGAACCTACCAGCTTCCCTGAGGAAGGACAATGTGGGAGTCTGCTTCCAGAGAGATGCCAGCCTGGGAAACCTTTGAGGCTGATCTGCAGGGGTGCTGAGAACTGGCGTGAAGCAGTGGGCAGAATACAATGTGCAGAACCTCCCAGGACTGCTCACACTGAGCGACCAGCACCTGACGAGGTGAAGATCCTCTCCAGAGATGCTTCCGGAACTCTAGGTCCATCTCCCAGGGGCCAGCAGGTCTCCACCCTGGCCACCTCCTCTGAGCTCCGTGCTGGGCAGTGGGCAGTGTTCCTGCTGCACCCTGGAACGCACCTCCTCTTGTCTGGCCACCGCCAGGGGCCCTGCTGACACTGCAGTTAAATGCTTGGCTGCCAAGGTCAGTGGTTCAAACCCGCTGGTAGCTCTGAGGGAGACACGCCTTGCTGTCTGTCCTCATGAAGATTATCACTAAGACTCCTGAAGGCCGTGTCCGCATTGACTGGACAGCTCACAAGGGCGACCTCAGCCTGTGGGACTTTGAGAAAGGCTGGGGGGGGGGACTTGTCAGGTATTCTAGGGCAGTGCCAGAGTTCCTAGGATGCCCAGCCCTCTCTCCTAGATTGTCTCGTCCTTGCATGCTCCCAGTGACAGGGAGCTCACTACTTCCTGAAGCTGGTCACTGCAGGCCGGCCCCGGCTCAGGCTCTGCGTCTCCTCTTCCTGGTCAGCTTTGTGCTGGAGTGGCTGAGCTGGCCCTGGCCGCCTGTCCCCATAGCATGTACTGTCCCTCAGCACTCTTCTCAGGCTCTGCTGCCGAGCTGTTTTCGCTCTACCCCAACCCCAAATCTATCCGCAAGTGGGTCCTGGGCCGCAGCACCGCCCTTTGGGTTTCCTACGGGTTAAACCTTTATGGGAGGAGCTGCCCGCCCTTCTCCCCTGGAATGGTTGGTGGATCTGAACTTCTGGCCTTTGGTTCTCAACATAACACACAATGTACCTAGAGAGCTCTTGTCTGGCGCCCAGGCCCCTCCCAGGGGCTCAAAGCCCAGGAGGCCCCCTCCTGCCGTGACATCGTGACAGACAGGAGCTCTGTGTGTGGGCTCAGCTTTCTCAGGACCCAGCATCAGTACCTGGCACTCCTACCCCCTGGAGTAGCCCCCCTGGTTTACAGAAAGGCTACCTCGGCAAGCCAAGTGCACCCTGTTCCCCAGCTCACCTTCCCATCACCTGCAAGGTGCTTCACGTATGTCTTCTTGGACAGTGCACCTGAGGCCACAAGCGGTGAGTGCAGGCTGCAGACCAGGTGCCCACCCATGTGGACACACTAAGGGGCCCCCAGCCAGCCCCAGATACCTGGCCAGGGCGCAGGGTCAGGGGTGGTGGGTGGGCCAGCCTGGTCGAGTGAGGGTCTGGCTCCAGCCATCTTGGGCAGCCCGACCCCTTGTGGGCCCCTGCCCTCACCTCACGTTTAGGGAAGGCCAGCTGCTTCCTGCCTGCGTCCATAATCGGATTGTTTTCCTGTGTGGAGGCTGGGACTCGCTTGGTCCAGCAGACCCTCCTCATCTCCGGCCTGCTGTTCTGCAGAGAAACTTAATCACTTTGTTTTCTTGGTTTAGGTTTTTCTTTTTAATAAAAAATGACCCCGCACAGCTTCAGCCCCGGGCCAATGACGTTCCTTGCATAACATCGTCATTGCTGAACGCTGGCTGGGGAGGGCCGCCCTGGAACGGCTGGTGGAGGCAGCCTGTGGGCTTGGCCCACCCGGGACCCAGGACTGGACTTGGAGGGCTGTGGGGAAGGAAGACTAGGAGAGGGGCCTTTCATGCATCCTGCCAGGGCAGAGACCCCAGCATGGCCCTGCCTTTCTCTGAGCCACGGGTCAGAGCTGGGTACAGAGCTTGAGGGCACTTGAGGCCTGGGAAGGGTTACCTTAGGGTGCCTCTTGGTAACTGGACCTGCAAAGATTCTGAGAACTCCTCACAGGACCTCAGCTCCACTCAGAAGGTGGAGGTGCCAACTGCACGCTGCTCTTCAACCACCCTTTCCCAAGAGCTGGGGCAGCATTACAAGTCTGATTTTCCTCCTGGCCCATCAACAGAGCTCTTCCCTCTGAGGGTCCTCCCACTACAGTCAGGGCTCTCACTCTGATGGTCCTCCCACTACAGTCAGGGGCCCTCCATGAGGGTCCTCCCATTACAGTTAGGGCCCCTCACTGAGGGTCCTCCCACCCACCCAGGGTCAGGGCTCTGTTCTCTAATGGTCTTCCTATCCAGGGTAAGTGCTCTGCCCTCTGAAGGTCCTCCCTCTCAGTGTCAGAGGTCCTCCCTCTGAAGGTCTTTCATACTCCTTCATACTCCAAGGCCTTCTCCATCCCAGGAAGCCTCCATGACTGGTGAACCCCACCAAGCACTGGGTCGAGGTGAGGAGATGTGGGTGAAGATAGGTGACTAGACAGTGAATGAGACTTAACTTCTCCAAGATGGTGACAAAACAGAGGGCGTGCAAGGTGAGGACCCTGGGACATCAGAGTCCTCCATGTCTGAGGGCATGGAGTGTGGAATCTGTTACCGAGCTGAGGTAGGAAGTGAGGAAAAGAGAGTGTGTGTGTGTGTGTGTGTGTGTGTGTGTGTGTGTGTGTGTGTGATTAAGTACCCAGAAGTAGAAGAATGGGGGTGGGGTCTTGATGAACAGATTGGGGGAGGGCAGGTAAGAGATGCTTGGGAGGACCTAGACAGGAAAACAGGGACTGGAGGAGACATAGAGGAGGTAAGGAAGGGAGCCTGGGGTCAGCAGATGTGAGAGGGCAAAGTGGGGGCTGAGGCCCTGGTCCACTGCTCCACGGCCCACTGCTTCCCCTGCTCACCTGTCTTGCTCATGTGTCTTGGTGTTGGAGACCCAGCCCCAGGCTTTCACAGTCAGCCGGTCAGACGCCAACAACAGTGCTCTATCGTTACACACCGTGAAGGTGGGAAGGGGGCGCGTGAGAATGCTTGGGACCCCAGGGCCATTTGAAGGAGCCACCAAGGAGGATGCAGTCTTGGCTGGGAGGCGGGGGCTGGAGACCCACTGGGGAGGGAAAAGTGTGTCCACAATCCTGGGCGGGCTAGAAAGTGACTAACCCAGAAGATGGAAGGAGGATCCCTGGTGGAGCTGGGAGCACGGGTGAGAGGGCCCTGGGAGCTGAGGCTGGGGAGCACAATGGGAGGGCCCTGGGAACCAAGTGAGAGGGTCGTGGCAGCCAGGCTTGAGAGGTCTCCAGGATCGGGCATGGGGGATGGAGGTGGGCAGGTTCTGCTCCAGGGAGCCACTGGCTTTATTTTGGGTGCATAGTGTAAACTGTGGGCAGCGGAGAATCGAAGGGCTAGGGTTGAGTTTAAGTGTTCTGGAGGATTAAGTGTATTTGTATGGGCCTGGGTGAGGGGGTCAAGGAGAGACTGCTAGGTGGTGCAGTCAGCAGGATCTGTCTCCTCTCCATACTTCATGCTTCTACCATGTCTTCACATGTCAAACACTCCTCCTCCAGCTGCTCCTCCACTCACCTCTCCACTCCTTGTACTAACCCTTCCACACTCATCTCTCCATCCGTATACCAATTGCCAAGTCTACCACTCATCTTTCTATGCATTCATCCATTACTCTTTCAGCTATATGCACATTTACAAATCTGTCACCTAGCCTCATACTTACGCAGCCTTTCAAGTTCATATCCCTCTATCCATTCAATCACTCATGTCTCTCACCCATCACATATCTAACTCATCCATTCATACACCCCCACTTACCCATCCATTCATAAAGTCACCCTTCCATTCACTCAACCATTCATGTCTTTATTACCCATCCATGTATCCAATCCTCCCATTCGTACAGCCACCTATCAATTCACCATCTATCCATCCACATTTCCAATCATACCTCCATCTCTTCATCCACAAGTTTCTCCTAAATTTAACACTCATCCACATATCTGTCCATCCATCCATCCACAATCCATCCATTCACCTACCTGTCCATCTAATTATGTACAATCTATTGATCCATCCATCCATCCATCCATCCATCCTTCAATCCATCCATCATCCATCCATCAATCCATCATCTATCTAGTCATCCATCCATCCATCCACTAATCCATTCATCTACCTTTCCAATGATACCCCATCCCTTCATCCACATAACCACTCCTAAATCTACCACTCATCCACATATCCATCCACCCACCATTCATTCACCCATCCACCCATCTCACTCACACAACTATCCCTTCCACTTATCCATCCACCTACCTATCCATTCATAAATTCATCTATCCAAGCCATGCGTTCATCTATTCATCCATCTATCCACCCAACTGTCCACCCACCTATCCATCCATCTAGTCATCCATTCATCCACCTACCTGTCCTAGGTCTGGCTCTGGCCAGCTGGAGAACGATCTCCAAGAGGCTACCCCCGGACTGGCCTAGGGTGAGAAGATCCACAGTACACTTTGGATTAAGTATAAATCAGATCATATGTTTTCTGAATTAAGATGTGAAAAGGGAGATTAACACACACACACACACACACACACACACACACACACACACACACACACACCACTCCACGCTTTCCACATTGGATACAAAATGATAGGGTCCTCAGTTTTTACCTTTCTTGTTGTTGTTGTGATTTGGAAATAACAGATTTTAGGAAGTCAACTCCATCCATCTCTGTGAACGAGGCTCTGTCCCTTCACTCCTGAGTGCTTTGTCGCAGCAGGAGGGTGAGCTCTCCCCCTGGGCCTGGAGGAGAGATCCCCCTTCTTGGATGCCTAGCCAGGTTTCTATAGCACCTGTGCCTGGGATACGGGACTCTGGAAACTTGGTAGGTAATCCAGCACTAATCCTAGCAACAGCCTGGACCTGGGACGTGTGTTAGCCCCCCTGGACCCTCCCTCATGGGGCCCAGGCTCTCTCTGGGTCTGGTGTTGGGTGGAGCCTGTCTCTGCAGCCAGGTCTGCCTTTGGCCTCCTTCCTGGGCCCCCTCCAAGCTGATACGGCCCAACATCATGGCTCCCCTCACCTGGGGAAATGGACTAGATGGAATTAATAAAGGCAGGAGAGAGCAGCGTGGATCTCTGTTGGGGATGGCGTAGAGACCCTTGGCTGCTGGGGTGAGCTCAGGGATTCCAGAACTCTCACTCCAGGCCTGTGCAAGGATAGGGTAGTGGTGGAGGGCATGCTGGGCCACTGAGATCTGAGCCTGGAGTTCTGGAAGTCTCCATGAAGGAGGCCTATTGCCCAAGCATGCTTGTGTGTGTGCATGTGAGCATGTGCATATGAGGGCTGTGTTTGTGTGCGCGTGAGCTCCACACGTGCTTGTGTGTACATGCACACATGTATGCTGGGGTGTGTGCACATGTCTGCATGTGTGTGCAAGCTCACTTGCACGTGTGTGTGTTCGTGTATTTGCATGGGTGTCAGCATCGGGCGCGGTTGCTGGGGTGCTGAGTAGGGCTGCCCCAGGGGCTGGTGTGTGTCATCTGGGTGATTTGCGGTTCAGTCTTAGTGTCCCGAAGCCTGGTCCTGGGGTCCTGGACAAGACACTGCCTCAGCTTTTCCTCCCGTGCCCTCAGAGTGATGTCAGTGTGAATCTTCTCTACCTCTCCACAGGTCTCCTTTTCTACCACTTGGGGGTCAATGAGAGGAAGTCATGACCAAGACTGGTTATGACAAGAAGGGGTTTGGGGTTCGGGAAGGGTGGGGTGGAGAGGAAGCAAAGCAAGCAGAGGAGCAGGTGAGGAGAGAAGGGGGCGTTGGGCCTTCAAATGAGACACTTGAGGAAAGAAAAGGAAGAAGCCACATTAGCCTTCGGGGTGATGCTGAGGAGAACCCAGTGCCCCCCCCGTGCCCTCTCCTCCCAGGGCCACGGCGCTGGCCAGAGCAGCGAGGCCCGCCCAGGAATGCTGCCCGCAGGCAAAGTTGTTTTTACTGCCCTGTGCTTTGGGAGTTGCCTGGTCCCCTGCACCTTTTCTGGTGCCCTGCTCTCCTCCCACTCTCTGGCGTCCAGTTCCAAGGCCAAGCACCCCATCTAATGTAGAGGAGCCTGGGTGGAGCAGGGCAATGAGGACAGGCCCAGGCTCCATTGTTTAGAAAGAAGGAACTGACTTCAGCTCCTGGAGCACGGCCTCCTCCCTGCCTGGACTTCCTGCTCCCCCAGCCTGCCAGGCAGGACTCTGTCCACCTTATTTGGGGATTAGAAAGGCATGGCCGTACGCGTGGGCCTGAGAGTCACAGCAAAGGTCCACAGCTCACAGGGTGGAGGGGACTTTGCAGTCCTCCCTGTGACTCAAACTTAGAAACTTCTGGCCAAAGAAAAGTGTGATTCAGGAATCTAGGCAACGCCCCACCTGCTTATCTGCCATTTGTGGTCACTCTCACCGCCATTCATGTCCTCCTATCCGTCCACCTACGTGCAGAGTCAGCGAGAGACCCTCAACAAACCTGATCGATACAATGACCATAAACATTCACAATTTGATGGAGGGGGTGAGGGAAATTGGAAGAATCTGTTCTGGAAAACAATATATTCAAATTTTGTAAATAAACTAGTATAACAACAACAACAACAAAAAGAAATCAAGAAAAAAAATGAGTTTAAGCACACCAGAGAATGTCAGAATCGGGCAGGGTTCATATCTGTTCATAGGGTTGTTATAAGTCACAGCAGGTTTTATGTCCCAAAGTTCCTCCCTGCCAGCCACTCATCCACAGATTTTTCTAACCTCTCAGCCATCCATCCGTATATCTAGTCACTGACTTCTATTCGCCTCCCGCAAACACCCATCCACACACTCACCTATCCGTCCTTCACCTATCCCGATGTGTCCCACTCACTCACAAAAATATCTACCCTCATCAATTCATCTGTTCGTAGGTGCCTTAACACATTTCCCATCCAAACACCTATCCACTCAAGCTTCTCATTTGATGTCCACTCATGACGACTGGTGTGTACTCCTTCCCTACACACAGTCTCCTCTGCCATAGACTCACAGCCATCTCTGTCTGTTCATCCGCTTAACAATTTATCCATTTCCCACCCACTAACTGACCACCCATTCATTCAGATGTCCAGTCTTCATCTGTCTTACTCCAGCAATCTTTCTTCCTCTATCCCGCTCCTCTTCCGTTCATTCTCTCCCCCTTCCCAGTCTTTTACCCACTCATAAACTCAGTCACCTACCCACCCAGCCTTCCACGTACCTTTCATACACCTACTAATCTAATTACTCATGGATCCATTCAGATGTTCAAGTACCTACTTCCTTCAAACCACTATTCATTCAGTCAGGCATTTATTTACCTTTGTATTTAGCCCTGGTGTGTCCACTTGCATACAGAGGTAACTTGTGTTTGCTGTGAGGCTGAACACTGTGACACTGATGTGTATTATTATTATTATTATTTAGCCCTGGTGTGTCCACTTGCATACAGAGGTAACTTGTGTTTGCTGTGAGGCTGAACACTGTGACACTGATGTGTCGAATGTGCTAATGGTTGGTCACCCACGGTGGACAGTGTTGGGTGGAGCTCCCCAATTAAAACAAGCTTGGCAGCAGGAGTGGCATCCACGTCCGTCTGTAATAGCTTGTCTCCAGAAACTCTATGAACCTGGAGAAAGGATGAAAGTCACGCAAGGGTGAGGACTTTCCTTCAGAGGGTCGCTATGAGTCGCCTGCGACTCCACAGCACTTAACAACAACAACAACATTTACCTGAGGAGTTAAGGTGACTCAGTTAAGGAGCTGTGCTGCCAACTCAAAGGTTGACAGTTAGAATCCACCAGGCGGTCTGGCCCTCCCACGTGAGCTACAGGCTCACAAAGCATGCTGGGAGGTGGCCTGTGATCCATTTGAGCTCAGCGGCACATAACACCACCAGCAGCGTATTTACACAGCCAGCTATTATGTGTCCCTTTTTTGTCTGTTGTTGTTGTTGTTGTGTACTGTTGAGTTGGAACCAACTTACAGCCGAGCCTCCAGCACATTTTCAGAGGCGGTAAATCACGTGGGAGGAGACTGCCCATCTTTCCCCTGCAGAGCTCTTCACGTATTCGAACCATGTGTCCTTGGGTTGGTAGTGCCAACCCCTTACCACTAGGCCGCCGGAGCTCCCTCTGGTCTACACATCACGAGTTCACCACACACTCATGCATAACTTAGCATAAATCTATTATCTATTCGCCTACCAGCCCATCCATCCAGCTTACCTTAAATTCCTCATTCATATCTACCTGCCTGCGACACTTCTATACCACAAATGGATCAATTCCTCTATCTCTCCACACACATGGGATTTATTCATCTGTGCCTTCATGTATTGATTCATCCACTCACCCACACGTACGTTCATCCATGCCTCCATGCCTCGTCCACTCACGTACCTGTTCACTCAGCTGTCTATCTACTCATTTATACAACCACTCCCAGCTCATCCCCTCATGCAGCCAGCCAACCCCCAGGCAACCCCCAAATCCACCACTCCTTCCACACTCATCTGGAACATGTTAGCTTAGTGAGGTGCATGTCTACAGACGCCGTTTGTGGTTTTTAGAAAAGGTATTTGCAATGAATTAATCACTGATTGTACAAAATTCTATTATTCTCTAGCCTCATTTCTGTCACCAAGTCCATATTTTCCGACTACTGATCCTTCTTCCTCATTGCCAACATCTGCACATTCCCGTCACCCATTATCATTAATGCATCTTGATTGCGTGTTTGATTGATTTCCAACGGCAATGGTTGGTAGAAATCTTCTATTGTCTCCTCCTTGGCTTTACTTGTTGGTGCATAGAGTTGAATAACAGTGAAATTAACAGGTCTTCCTTGTATGCATATACATGTGACTGCCAGTCACAACGTTGTATTTCAGGATGGTTCTAGAAATGGTCTTTTTGAGTACTAATGCATTCTCATTTTTCCTCACCTTTTCATTTCCAGCATAGTAAATCATACGGTTGCTTGATTCAGATATCCCATGACAATGGGGTATAGCGCAGGGGTAGAGCTTTTGACTGCAGTATGTCCCAGGCCGATCTGTCTCAGCTCACCAGTGCTTTGTTGTTGTTGTT
>NW_006399876.1:2264005-2273549 GCF_000299155.1 Elephantulus edwardii | reverse complement strand
GGATGATCTTCAGCAGAATCTTGCTTGCATGTGAAATCAATGACACTGTTCTGTAGTTTCCACACTCAGTTGGGTCACCTTTCTTTGGAATGGGAACTAATATAGATCTCTTCCAGTCAGTTGGCCAAAACCCTATGCACCAGTGCCTAGGATGTCAATATTTATGTGTTCTATTTCTTTCTTAACAATGTCCTATTTTCCTGCACCCATTCTTCTGACATTCCATGTTCCAATCACTAGCATCTGTTTGCATTTGTGTTTCCCAATATAAGGGCTCAGCCTCTGATGCCCTATCCGCTAGTCTAATCTAAGTGTGCTCTATTGGTCATAGGATTTTCAAAAGCCCGTTATTCCCTAAGTGAATGGCCAATCCTTCTTCCTAGTCTGTCTTAATTTGGATGCTCAGCTTTTAGAACAATTTCTGACAAACATTTTACACACAAGAGCAGATGAAAGGCCCTCTCTCATTACAAGAGAGATTCATTGTTGGTCCCCCCACCTTTGTCATGTGTGTTGAGGTCATGTCCTCCCACCCAGCCCTGCCAGCACCATCCCCCATTCCCTTACCTCGCCTAGCCATAAGAACAACAACAACACATTAGTGACATTTAGGAAGACTAGACCAGGTGCTGATTGTGGACAGACCACTAAATACTCACATGCAAGTTCAAACTGAAGCTAAGTAGAGCAACTCAAAAGAACTAAAGTTTGACCTTGAGTCTATTTCACCTGAATTTAAAAATCATCTCAAGAACAAGTTTGAGACCTTGAGCACTAATGACTGAAGAGCAGACAAGCTATGGGAGGATATAAAAAATATCATCCATGAAGAATGCCAAAGATCATTACAAAGACAAAGGAGGAAAAGATAGAGGTGGATGTCAGAAAAGACTCTGAATATTGCATAAGAGTGCCAAAAAACCAAAGCAAAGGGAAGAAATCAGGAATTTAAGGAGCTGAGCAGAGATTACAATTATAGTGAAATATGCAAAGAGCTGGAGTTGGAAAATCAAAAGGGACAAACTTGCTCAGAGTTCCTCAAGCTAAAGAAACTGAAGAACAAATTCAAACCTCAAGTTCCAGTAAGTAAGGATGCTATAGGTAGAGTGGAGTACAACCTCCCGATTTTGAACCATACAGTGTTTCCTTGCTCTTTTCTGATGACTGCTTCTTGGACCAAGTATAGTTTTCGCAGAAGCACAATCAAGTGTTCTGGGATCCCTCTTCTACTCAGAGTCAGCCACAGTTTGTCGTGATCCACACCGTCAAATGCCTTTGCATAGTCAATGAAACACAGACATTCCTCTGGTATTCCCTGCTTTCAGCCAAGACCCATCTGACATTAGCTACAATATCCCTAGTACCACGATCCCTTCTAAACCCAACCTGCACACCTAGCAGTTCTCTGCTGATGTGCTGTTAGTTGTTCTTGGATAATTTTCAACAGAATCTTGTTTGCATGTGATACTAATTATATTTGATAATTTTCACTCTCTGTTGGGTCACCCTTCTTTGGGATGGGAACAAATATAGATCTCTTCCAGTCAGTTGGTCAGGTGGTTGTCCTTCAGATTTCTTGGCACAACTTGGTGAGCACGTCCAGGGCAGCATCTGTTTGTTGAAATATGTCAATTGGTATACTGCCAATTTCTGGGCTTGATGAGGAGGAATGTGGCATCAGAATTGGAGGAGGACTCATCAATAATCTGTGTTATGCAGATGACACAACCCTGCTTGTTGAAACTGAGAAGGACCTGAAGCTCTTGCTGCAGAAGGTCAAGGACTGCAGCCTTCAATATGGTTTGAAGCTAAACATCATGAGAGACAGTGAAGAGATTGAGGTTGTTAATAGCTTCACTTTGCTTGGCTCCATGATCAACACTCTTGGTATCAGCAGCCATGAAATTAAAAGATGAATTGCACTGGGAAAGTCTGCTGTCAGGGACTTCTACAGAGTACTGAAGAGCAATGATAGGAATATGGAGACTAAGATGCACCTGATTAAGGCCATAGTCTTTGCAATTACTTGCTATGCATCAGAAAGCTGGACAAATGACTAGGGATGATAGAAGGAGAATTGATGCCTTTGAGCTGTGGGACTGGAGAAGAGAATTGAATATATGATGGACTGTTAGGAGAACAAACAGGTTCATCCTACAGAGGGTGAAGCCAGGTTGCTCTTTAAAGGAAAGGCTTCTGAATTTTCATCTGACATGTACTTTGGCCGTGTTGCAAGGAGAGACCAGTTCTTGGAGAGGGACATCATGAGTGGGAGGTTGGAGGGACAGCATAAGAGAGGAAGACCCTTGAGGAGAACAAACAAGTCTACCCTGGATAGTTGAAGCCAAGTTACTCCGTGGAGGCAAGATTTTAAGGCTCTATCTCATGTAGTTTAGGCATGCTGCCAGGAGAGAGCAGTTCTTGGAGAAGGACATCATGCCTGGAAGGATGGAGGAACAGCGGACAGGAAGACTTTGGATGAGATTAATTGACTGGGTTAACAATGGTAGGTGTGTCAGAGTCAGTGAGATTGGCTCAGGATAGGACGGGGTTCAGAGTTATTGTACCTAGACTATGAGTCTGGTGACTTGATGGCACATAACAATACCAATATCAACAACCTGTGTTACGTGGATGATGTAACCTTTGCTTGCTGAAAGTGAGGAGGACTTGAAATACTTGCTGCTGAAGATCAAATAATACAGCCTTCAACATGCATTTCACCTCTACATCAAGAAAACAAAATTTCTCACCACTAGACCAATTTGCAACATCATGATAAGTGGAGAAAAGATTGAAAATGTCAACAACTTCATCTCACAGAGTCACACAAGACAGGATCTGAAAACTCTCTAATCTCCTTGATCAGGTAACACCTTTCTCCCAGAAGGTTGTCTACTACCTTAATCTCATCTTTTAGGAAAGGATATCTTCAGTCTCAAATCTACCACCTCAGGCCAAACAGACACCACAGTATCAGGTCTAGGAAAGACCTGTCCTGACCTTGGAATTATCACATTGTATCAGCAGTGTAGAGACAGTAAGTCTTAGTTATCACATTGTATCAGCAGTATAAACAGAGACAATAAGTCCCAGGACTTAGCAGAGGCTCTGTAGCCAGGATCTTCCCTCAGTACCACCTCAAGCAAAAATCTTTCTCTGTAGTTGGTACATGGAATTCAGACTTAACATCATCCTAAACAAGAGATGGACAACAGAATGGGGATGTAGCAAGAACCAGGTAGAGACAAGTCACATGTGCTGAAGGGTGGGATGGACAGTAAATGTGTTGGTTATTTCTGTAAGGGAAGTGTCTCTCATCTGGTAGGTAAAATGCTTGTCTGTCAGATATTCTTCTAACAGTGAGCATCCAAATTAAGACAGACCAGGAAGAAGGAGTGGGCATCTACTTCTCAAATATAACTGGCCTTTGAAAACCCTATGTACAGCAGAGAACACTTAGAGTAGACTAACAGATATGGCGACTGAAGTTGAGCCTTCAAATTTGGAAACACAAAAGAGGAGAAGCAGTTGTAAGAAATCAACAATTGGTACATGGAATGTGAGAAGCATGAATGTAGGAAAACTGGACATTGTAAAGAAAGAAATGGAACACATAAATATTAACATTTCGGTTATTAGCTAAATGAGATGGATTGGCATGGAACATTTTGAATACCATGATCTTATGATCTATTATGCTGAAGATGAAAAGGTGACAAAAAAACGAGGTCACTTACATAGTTAAAAAGTTGATTTCTAGATCCATCTTGAAATACACTATTGTGGGTGATAGGATAATATCCATAAGCATACAAGGAAGACCTGTTAATAAATCTATCATTCAAATTTATGTGCCCACAGTCATAGCCAAGGAGGAGGAAACAGATGATTTCTGTCAAGCGCTGCAGTCCGAAACCGATCAAACATATAACCAAGATGCATTCATTAATAATGGGCGACTGGAATGCAAAACGTGGGAGTCAGGAAGAAGGAACAGTTGTGGGAAAATACGGGCTTGGTGACAGAAATGAGGCTGGGGATAGAATGATAGAATTCTGTACAATGATTTATTCATAGCAAATATCTTTTATAAGAAACATAAATGCAGGCTATACACATAAATCTCACCTGATGGGATGCACAGGAATCAGACTGATAACATCTGTGGAAGGAACCGTTGGACAAGTTCAATATCAGCAATGAAAACTAGGCCAGGTGTTGTTTGTGGGAAAGACCATCAACTGCTCATATGCAAGTTCTAATTAAAACTGTTGTTGTTGTTATGTGCCGTCGAGTCGTTTGCGACTCATAGCGACCCTATGTACAACAGCCCTAAACCCTGCTCTATCCTGCGCCAACCGCACTGCCTCTGACACACCCATCCCAATTACCCCAGTCACCAAATCAAATTAAAACTAGAGAAGGTTAAATCATATCCACAGGAATAAAAATTTGACCCTCACTCTATCTCCCATGAATTTAAAAACCAATTCAGGAATAAGTTTGAGGCCTTCAACACTAGTGAACAAAGACCAGATAAGCTGTGGGAAGATATCAAGAATATTGTTCATGAAGAATGCAAAAAATCATTAAAAAGAAGTAAAAAGAGGAAAAGACCAAAATGGATGTCAGAAGAGACTATGAATATTGGACTAGAGCACCGAGAAGCCAAAGCAAAGGGAAGAAATTAAGAAGTTAAAAGCTGAACAGAAGATTTCAAAGGGCGTCTTGGGAAGACAGGGCAAAATATAATGAAATGTGCAAGAAGCTGGATTCAGAAAATCAAAAGGACTGAACTTGTATTTCTTAAGTTGAAAGAATTGAAGAATAAATTCAAGCCATGAGTTGCAATGCTTAAGGATGTTATGGGTAGAATATTGAATAATTCAGGAAGCATTAAAAGAAGATGGAAGGAGTATACAGAGTCATTGTACCAAAAAGAATTGGCTGACACAGAAGAATTTTAAGAAACAGCGTAATGGTGATGAAGGAGGAAGTTCAGGCTGCTTTGAAGGACTAGGCAAAAAATAAAGCCCCAGGAATTGATGGAATACCAAATGACATATTTCAGAAAACAGATGCTGCCTTAAATGTGCTCACCAAGTTGTGCCAAGAAATCTGGAGGACAACTACTTGGCCAACTGACTGGAAGAGATCCATATTTATCCCCATTCCAAAAAAAGTGACCTGACAGAGTGTGGAAATTATTGAACAATATTACTAATATCACACACTAGCAAAATCCTGCTAAAGATTATGCAGAAAAGACTTGAGCAGTACACTGACAGAGAACTACCAGAAATACAAGCTGGGTTTAGAAGAGATCGTGACACTAGGGACATTATTGCCAATGTCAGATGGATCTTGGCAGAGAGCAGAGAGTACCAGAAGAACGTCTATCTGTGTTTCATTGACTATTCAAAGGCATTTGACTGTGTGAATCACAATAAACTGTGGCTAACCTTGAGGGAAATGGAAATCTCAGAACACTTGAGTGTGCTTATATGAAACCTGTATGTGGACCAGAAAGTAGTCCTTAGAACAGAGCAAGGAAACACTGTATGGTTCAAAATCAGGAAAGGAGTGTGTCGGGGATGCCTCCTGTCCTCCTACCTTTTCAATTTGCATGGCAAACAGGTAAGTCGAGAGGCTTGGCTTTATGAGGAGGAGTGTGGCACCAAGATTGGATGAAAACTCATTAACAACCTACGATATGCAGATGACACAACCTTGCTTGCTGAAATTGAAGAAGACCTGAAGCACTTGCTGCAAAAGGTCAAGGACTGTCATCTTCAATATGGATTGAGTCTCAATCTCAAAAAGACAAAGATTCTCACCACTGGGCCAACTGGCAGCACCATAATAGATGGAGAAGAGATTGAGGCTGTTAGCGATCCACAGTCAACACTCCTAACACCAGCAGCCAGGAAATGAAAAGACAAACTGCACTGGGAAAACCTGCTGTCACGGGCCTCTCCAGAGTGCTAAAGAGCAACGATGTCAGTCTAGAGAATAAAGTGTGCTCGATCCAGGCCATGGTCTTCTTAATTACTTGTTATGCTTTAGAGAGCGGGACAATGACGAAGGATGACAGAAGAAGAATCTAGCCTTTGAGTAGTGGTGCTGGAGAAGAGCCTTGAACATACCATTGACTGTCAAGAAATCAAACAAGTCTGTCTTAGAGAGGGAGAAACCAAGTCTCTCCTTGGAGGTTAGGATTTTGAAACTCCGTCTCACTTACTTTGGGCACGTGGCCAGGAAAGATCGATCCTTGGAAAGGGACATTGTGCTCGGAAGGGTGGAGGGGCAGCACAGGAGAAGACGACCCCGGATGAGATGGATTGATAGATACAGTGACTGGGGCCTTGGGGGCTGGTGTGTCAGAATTAGTGAGACTAGCTCAGGGCAGGGCAGGGTTCAAAGCTGCTGTACATAGGGTCGCTATGCATCACAGGTGACTCAAACAATAACATACTATAACAGGGTTGGGAGCAGGAGTGGCATCCACTTCCTAAACAACAAGCCTTCAGAAATTCTATGAACTTTGATAAATGTCATTAGATGTGGAAGGGCTTCAGGCCTTTTGTTCATGGGTTCGCGGAGTCGTGCTCGACTTGAAGGCAATCAACAACAATTACGCTGGGAAGGTCTGCAGTGAGGAACCTCTCCAAGTTTCTGAGGAGCAATGATGTCTGTTTGAGGACTGAAGCGTGCCTGTGTCAGGCCAGCGTCTCTTCAATCACTTACTATGCATCTGAGAGCTGGACGATGATGAAAGCTGACAGGAGAACTGACGCCTTTGAGCTGTGGTGTTGGAGAAGAGCACTGAGCATCCCATGAACAGCCTAGAGAATGAACAGATATGTCTTGGAGAAAGTGCAGCCAGAGTTCTCAGGTTTCAGAGCTGATGTACGTAGGGTCACTATGAGTCGCAGGCAACTCAATGGCACAGAACAACCACATGTGGATAGAGGCGTGTCTGATGGCAAGGTTGCCAGAGGCCCAGTTTATGACTGTTATGCCAGTATGAAGTGGCCGGGTGTGCAAGTGGTTATGCACTTGAGTATTAGCACGGAGACTGGGGACATAACCCCCCAAGAGGTGCCTCAGATGACATCGGTGGTGATTTCCTTCTGGAAGGTCCAGCCAAGCCCACCTCATGGAAAGATTCTACTCTGCACACGCAGGTCCTCCTGAGTTGGCAGTGACTTGATAGACAGAAGAGCAGCAACATCCTGGCATCACCGTGGCAATGTCATCCATATTTCTCAAGAACTTTGGAACAAAACCCTGTGATCAGGGCACCAAGAACAGGGCTGTGAAGGATGAATACAAGTTTACCATCTGGAGGCGGGAAGAGCTTCCCAGGTGTTACCAGTCTGAGGACTGATAGGTGATTATACAGCAAAGGATCAGAATAGTCAAGGAGCATCTGGACAGAAGGTGTGATTGATGGGCAGGGGAAGTGGGGCCCAAGGGTGGGTGTGGACATAGATTCAACTTGGCTGGAAGTCCTCAGGGACTGTGGGGTGAGCTGACATCATCAGAGGTGGTGAATAGCCCCTGGGAGGGGAGGTCCAGGTATAGGAGTGGTAGTCCTGAGCCCAGCCCTCTGACATTCTGCGCCCGAGCGGATCCTCTGTCACTCTGTGGCCGTGCAGGAGCCCCCTCTGACACCCTGTACCCTAGTGGGATTGGGACCTCTGACACTCTGTGACTGAGTGCTCCCGCTTCACCCCAACATTGCACCTGAGCAGGTCCTCTGACCCTCTGCAGCTGAGCGGGCCCTCTGACACTGCACCCAAGTGAGCCCGCTGACACTCTGCACCCTAGTGGGATTGGGCCCTCTGACACTCTGTGACTGAGTGCTCCTCCCTCCCCGACACTATACCCGAGCAGGCCCTCTGACCCTCTGCAGCTGAGTGGGAGCGGGCCCTCTTTCACTCTGCACCCAAGCGGGACCTCTCTATCTGAAATACCTGGAAGGTTCTAGACATTTCCGCCTTGGCTCTAAGCATACCCGAGCCCAATGGGCATGAGCCCTCTGTCCCTGATTCCCTCTCTAACTCCTGCCTTCCTTCACCTCTCAGGGTCACCTCACCTCAACTCCCAGGGCTGTGGGGGGCTTACCATCCCCAGCACCCATCCTCTTTGTTTACCAAGGAAGTAGCCGCAAAGCATCCCGTGGGGACCCCAGCTAACCTGGAGTCAAGTGTCCTTCAAAACCTCTTCTCAGGGGTCAGCATAACTAGTGACAGCTGGCAGCCATCCTTGGGCTCTGTACTTTGGGAAAGGCCATCAGGCCAGGACGGGTCTGGCTGGCCCAGAAGAACCCGCCAGGGTGCTGGGTGGGGTGCTGGTGACGGGTGGGCAGGCGGGTTCGGCGGTGGGTCAGCTGCACCACCCTCCCCGTGTGGGGCGGGCTTCCTGTCTAGCCCTGGGAAGCGGAGCCTCCCCCGCCCCCAGCAGACGGTGACGTCACCCTCTGGTAACAAGACGGCAGTCAGCACCTGCCCCGGCATATCCCACTGTAATCCGCTGTCTGGGCCGTTCTGGGGGGGGGGGGGCTGCTCTGGAAGGGGGCTTCTGGAGAGCTTTGGAAATGCACGGCCAGGCCCTGCACGGAGGGCTTGATGAAGCAGGGCGAGTGGTCATCGGTCCCTTCAGGACATGGAGCCCAGGGGCAGGCTGTGGAGGCTGGCTGAACGTGGGGTGACTTGGTGACTCATTCACAAGCATTATCAGGTGGAAACGTAGGACGCTTGGAGAGGCAGGAGGGACATGAGAGGTGGGGGGCCTGGAGGACAGTGGGCAGTCCCAGGCCCCGGGTTCCCAGAGAGAGAAAGTCTTGTTCTCTAAGCAGTCCCCACCCAAAAGTCCTGAATGTCCTCAGGGACCACTGCCCACACTGGGGGCCCACCTAAGCTCCCTGTCCTGGGGACACGTGGCCAGCTAGGCCCCTGATGACATGCAGGACCCAGGCCTGGCCTCCCTCTAGGCTTGGCTGAGAGAATGGCCGCCAGTAAGCAGACCCAGCAGCCCATGGGTGGCTGACCAGCCTGGAGCCCAAGGACTTTTGGTGCCCAGTAGTCCCACTGTGATTGAGCTTTCTGGTGCCCGCCAGCTGGTTCTCCCACAGACGAGAGCAATGTACCGCAGAACTGCCCTTCAAGTGCCACCTGAGGGGAACCCTGAGCCCTGAGGGCCCAGCTCCTCAGACAGGCGGCAGGCAGGCGAGCAGAGGCCAGTGTGCAGCCGGGGTGGGCTGGATGCGGGGAGGGTTCAGGAGCTCCTAAGGGCATGGCGGGAATATTGATCTCTCTGGGCGTGGCTGGCCTCCTACAGACCCTCAGAGGGGCCCTCAGAACTGAAACCTTGGTCACAGGTTCCGACCCCCAAACCGAGAGGACTAACACCTCTCATCTAAGCCATCGTCTTGTGCTTTGCCGTGGACACCACAGAGGACAAGCACAGGGACTGCCCTGTCTGTGGACATTGCAGCTGATCCTTGGGTATCCACATGAGGGTGGGGTCTATGTGA
>NW_006399876.1:2254491-2262144 GCF_000299155.1 Elephantulus edwardii | reverse complement strand
TAAGGGTAGAGCAGACTGGGGTGTGTTCTATGGGCAGAGCCAACGACTGTGATTGGGCCCAAGGAGAACTGAGTGACTTTGGGGAGGCCTGGGTAGGGTGGTGGGTATGGCAGTAAGATGGAGGCAGTTTGGGGGTCAAGGAACAGGAAGGGAACCAGAAGGAAAGCTTGAGTGATTGTGTGATTAGCAGATCAAGGATTTGTCAGCATTAAGGAGTAAAACAAAACCCCCTGGTTGCCAGGGCGAGCCCTTTGGCCAGCCTGTGCCGCCCGGAGGGAGCTCACGTGAGCCTGGCTCAGGTGTGGCATGGCTGAGGCTCTGGTCAGCACATTCTCACGGTGGGCAGTGCCTCTCACCCATCACGCCTGCACTCTACCCCCCCTGCTCCTGGCATCTCAGCCTGAGCTTCCCCACGGGGTGCTTTCACCCACTCACCTCTCAGACCTGCTCTTCCCACATCCCCCATGTGTCCCTCCCCCACGTGTCCCTCACATGCCCGTCTCTCGTGCCACCTCCCACACCCCACCGTATCTCCTGTGTGTGTCCCCCCCAGTCACGCTCACGTGCCAGCACCATGCCCGCGCCTGCCCTTCGAGTGCCCCGGCCTCCTGTACCCACACCGCTCACTTCTCTCCTGCTTCTGTACGAGGCATCCAGATGTGGTGGGGTGCCCTCCTGGCCCTTCGACATGCAGAGCAGTGGACGGCGTGGCCAGGCAATGGGATCAGAGCTGCTGGAGACTGTGCCTGTGTTCTGAGCCATCTCACCAGCTGGGAGCCTGGAGCCCAGAGGGCTGGGCCAGGCTGGCAGTGGATTAGGACAGAGAAAGCAAGGGGTGCCTGGGTTTGGGGCCAGCCCTGCCCTGGGCTGTGATGTGGAGCTGGCCCTCACTCACACCTCTGTCTGCTCACTGTCCCGGGTGAAGCACAGGCTCTGGGGGCTGGGCAGCGGGTGCCGGGCTGAACTCTCCCTGGGGCTCCCTCAACAGCCACCTTGGGATTTAGCTAATGCTCCCATTTTACAGAAGAGCCACTGAGGCCAGTGTGCATTACTCAGCTGGAAGCTGTGCTCTCTGGCTCCTTGTAGCTACCTGGGGGGACAAAGGAAGAGTCTCATGGCCATGCTGTGTCCCCACTTCTTCTGTGCCACCTGCTCTTTTCAAGTCTCCCCGAGAGCCTCCTTCCAATCAGTTCCCTCAGTCAAGTTCCAGCTCCTGGTACCCGATGGCCCTGGCCTTGTCCAAGCAGAGATGGCTTCCTTCCACCCTGCCTGGACCAGCTCAGTGATGAGGAAGGGCTGGGGTCACCGGGAGGGAGGGTGGCTGTGTCCCCAAGTCCTGGGCTCTGAACGTGTTTGAGCCTGAGGGTCACTCTTGATGGTATCTGAACAAATCAGGTGTGTGACAGTGTTGTGGAGTGGGCACAGCTTGAACGGGTCCAGGAGTTGTTGTGGCTGGGCCCGGGTGGGTGGGCCAACCCCACTGCACGCACTGTGACCCTGGCATGGCCGAGCCTTCCCGCCACTCCACTTGCCCAAACGGAGAGTCCTGGGTGGCCGGGTGAGATTGACTCACTTCGTCTGGTGCTGGTGTGTGTGTGTTTTTATTCTTCGTCACTGAAGACCATGCGTAGTGAATTAATTTCCTGATGTAGTAAACATTTTGGAAGGCCAAGATCCTCGCCTTCTTGTCTCAGTGCCAGCAAAATTCCCCATGCTTGTCCTGAAGCACCGCAGACCTCAGCCTGCAGGGAGTGACTACAGGGTCTGACTCTCTCTCGGCTCACAAGCTGCCAAGAATCCAACACCCACTGGCCCTGTTCCTTTGCGGGGGCACCCCCATGTGGGGTGGGGTGGGGTGAGGAGCTGCAGACCATCCTTAACCCACTGGACATTCGTGGGATTAGCTACAGTGGGCAGGATGTCCTGGATTCGAGTCCTGGCACAGTTTCTCGTAAGCCGGGCATCCTCAGTGGAGAACATCCCTCTGCACCGATGCCAGTGTGAGGGGCGCAGAGGTGGGGAAAAGGCTTCTACAGGGTGTGAGACAAAGAGCCTGCAGACCGTCTCCACCCAGTGCATGGAGTGGAGTGAGGCGAGCCCTGCATCTGAATGTGCAGGCACGTATTCATGCATGTGTGTGTGTGTGTGTGTGTGTGTGTGTGTGTGTGTTCCCAGGTGTACGTGCATGTGTCACATGTGCATGTGCATACAAATGTGCATGACCATGTGTGCATGCATACATGTGCTTGTGGGCATGTGTGTATTGTATGTGCACATGGGTGTGCATTGTATGTGCATGTGTGTACAAAAGAATGTGTGTTTACATGATCGTGGGGTACATACATACATGTGTGTATGTGTTTATATGACTATGTGGTTACACATGTGCACGTGTACACACATGTGTGTTTACATGACCGTGGGTACATGTGTACATGCACGTATGTTTATATGGCTGTGTGTGCATGTATGTGCATGTATACACATATATGTATTTAGGTACTGCGTGTGTGTATGTACATGCACATGTGTTCATATGATGTATGGGCTTGTATGTGCATGCATGTGCACATATGTGTTTACATGTTTGTAGGGACTACGTGTGTGTATATGCACGTGTGTTTATATGATGGTGTGGACAAGTGTGTGCATGCATGTGACCATGTGTTTATGTCCATGACTGTGGGTATGTATGTGTGTGCATGTACACGCGTGTATTCACCTGTCTGTAGGGAGTATGTGTGTGCATGCATGTGCATATGTGTTTGCATGGTATGTGGGGTATGCATGTGCATGCATGTGCATGTATGTATTTACATAACCATGTTATTATACCTGTGTGCACATATGGGCACATGTGTGTTTCCATGGCTGTGTGAGGGGTCCGTGTGTACACATGCACACATGTGTGCGAGCCCGTGCCCCATGGCCGGGGGAGCTTTCTGCACCCTCACTCAGCTCCGTTGCATCGTTGTCTGCTTTCATCCACATGTTTGGCATTTTTGGCTGCTGAGTCGGGGATCGTGGTTTGGGGGAAGCTGGGCAGTGGGGGAGGGGTTGTTTGTGCCAGTTGTCCAGCCAGGCTACACATTCTTGTGGCTGTCTCTTTAACTTGGTAAAAATGTGGGAAATTTCTAAATAAAACAAAACAAAGGAAAATATTTTCGAAAGGGTTTCAGAATCAGTGCTGCCGCATCCCCAGTCACTAAACCCTTAGGACAAGGGAGAGGCCCTTGGGGGGCGAGAGCACTGGAAGGAGGCCTTTCCAACAACCAGCTCCTCCCACAGAGGTGCGCCCTCCAGGGATGAGCTCCCCAGCCAGACCTGCATGCAAGCGTGGTAAGTCTGGGATTGGGAAGAAGCTGCCTGCAGAGTCCTTGGCCACAGGAGGATGGGACACAGCTGAAAGGACAGAGGGTACGGCTTGGGGCAGGGGCTGCAAGAGCTGAGTCAGAGGGTGAAGTCCTGCAGGAAAGGTGGGGAGTCCCTGTGAAGGTCTCCATCAGGACTCAGGGGCAGGTGACAGAGGGTGACGGGAACAAGAAGCTGAGGACATGGGTCTAGATGAAGTCCCCTCTTGGGCTTGTGGTCAAAGGACAACAGACAAGAGGCAGGGACATGGGCCTTTGCAGAGTAGGATAACTAGGGCCTCAGCCATCCCTGGGGGATGCAGTGCCTGCACTGGGCGAACTACGGACTGACCAGCGAGGCTATGGAGCCCATCACACACACTGATCTTCTCTTCTAGACAATCAATCGCCTTCAGGAAGAGAATGGGGAAAACTACAGTGCACCAGGTGAACACCACGGGGCTCCTAATTCCGACCATGATCTTTTCAATCACATGCATCTGAGAGCTGAACAAGAAATAAAGATGACAGAACTGATGCTTTTGAACTATGGTGTTGGAGAAAAGCACTGAAAATACCACGAGCTGCCGAAAAGACAAACAGCTATGTCTTGGAGAGAGTGCAGCCAGAGTGCTCGTTGGAGGCAAGGGAGGCAAGGCTCCACCTTACATGCTGCGGGAATGTTGTGAGGAGAGGCTATTCCTGGAAGAGGGACATTATGCTCGGAAGGTGGAAGGTCAGTGAAGGAGAGGAAGACCCTGAGTGAGAAGAACTGATACGGTGTGGTGATGGGCTTGAGGGTGTCTGGGACGATGAGGACGGGACAGGACAGGACAGGACAGGGTTCAGGCCTGGTGTTCACGGGGTCACTGTGAGTCGTACAACCACCACCACAACAGTGCATGAGGGTGGCTTCACCCAGCCCAGCTTGACTCACTGCCTGTGAGTCAGAACCAAGTCCCAGCTGAGCCTCCACTGACGCCCAGGCTGCTGTTCCCCCAGAGGAGTTCACCCTCCAACTGGCATCCAGGTTGTCACTCACACTGGAGGAGATCACCCCCACTGTCGTCCAGGCTGTCACCCCCACTGGAGGAGGTCACCCCCCACTGTCGTCCAGGCTGTCACCCCCACTGGAGGAGGTCACCCCCCACTGTCGCCCAGGCTGTCACCTCCACTGGAAGAGGTCACCCATCTTTCTCCTGAGGATTCACCCTTGTTTGCTTGAGTGATTCTGGACACACAAGGGGCCACTATGAGTTGGCATCAGTTTGATGGCAGCCAACAACAGCGCCCCCTATAGGACGCCACTGTATGGGGTGAATTTATTGACGGCTTCATTCCTCCGCGATGGACCCACGGACTCCTCTGTCTGGCACCCCTTCTCCCCTTGGTACCATCCTCGGCTCCAGGAATTAAGTGATCATGGGCTGCTGCTCTCATTTGTGGGAGTCCCAAGATGGGGACCTGCTGACCCCAGGGCCCTGGAGTCGTCCAGAGATTCGTGCATCCATGCCCCATCTCCTGCCTCTGGGGGCTGGAAAGCCACGGACTGGTTCCCGCCAGCACTGTGACACTGGAGTGGGATCAGGCTGACCTGGATTGAAATCAGCCCTCATTACAGCTTGGAGGTCCCCCCTTCCAGGCTGAGTAGCGGCTCTGCAACCCTGGATGCAGGGCAGGGCAAGCCTGTGCCACACACACACACACACACACACACAGCCATGGGGTCTCAGTGCAAGTGCAAGCATCGAACCTGTCACCCAGGAGGCCGGCTGCTGGTGGCACAATGGTTAAAATGCTTGTCTCCTAACTAAAAGGCTGCATTTCAAACAAACCCAGGGAGGAAGTTGGTTTCCAGCCACCAGTCTTTCTCTGTCCCCATGTCTGCAATCTTACTCTGTTGTTGTTGTTGTTGTTGTGTGCGGTGCAGGCAGAACCAACCCCGCGCCGACCCTCCAGCGGGTTTTCAGAGGCCGTAAATCTCATGAGGGGAGATCGCCATGTTCCTCCTCCAGGGCAGCGGGTGGGTTAGAACCGTCTGTGTTTGGCTTGGCACCACAGCTTCTTCCTCACTAGGCCGCCAGAGCTCAGCTGGGATCCTGCTGGAATCCTGGAATGCACGATGCCTGCTGGGTGGGCCACCTACGTCAGGTCAAAGTGCTGTGGTAGCTAGTTGGCGTTTGGTTTCCTTGTGTATAATAAGAAAGCCTTCACATATAGAAAGGAAAAACTGATGGGCCAACAAGAAGATGAAACAGAATTCTGGTTAGATATTTTACTGCTGTTCAATCATCAATGTTCTGCAGCTGTTCAAAGGTCTTCCGGAGGCCTGTTATTTCAGAAGTGGACGGCAGTGCTTGGGGAACACATCATGATGGGAAAGGCTGATTATCAGAAAAAAGAGAGACAGGCATCCACACAGTGACACCCACAACGGGTCTAAGTTGGGAGGAATGGAGGCGATGGCACAGGACGCAGCAAGGTTTCAGTCTGTTTGTAGGGTTGCTGTGGGCTGTCGTTACCCCGATGGCCTCTGACAACAACAGTTAGTGTAGCAAACAGATGGGAAACCAGCAATAATAGGAGTGGCTGTAATGACATTACCTGGCAACTTGACCTAACTTTTATAGAACATTCCATCCAATAACAGCAAAATAAATGTCTTTGCAAGGACACACAAAACATTTACCAAAATAAAGAGAATCCTGGGCCCTAAAACTAGTATCAGTAGAATGAGAAAGATCTAAGTCCTACAAAGTATGTTCTCTGACCACCAAACTGAAAACCTTTTGCCACATGGTTGATACCAACTCATGGGACACTGACGGCTTCCAAGTTGTAAGTATTCATGGGGAGGGAGTGTCCATCTTTCTGCCAGGGGGCAGCTGGTAGATTTGAACCTATCCTAGCAGAATATATCACCAGGACCCCTTCTCTGATCATGATGGAAAAAAAAATAACTCAACATCCCTGAGAATGCATATCTCCAAATGTTGGGCAACTAAGTAATGGGCTGAGAGAACTCAGAGAGAAAACCCCAAGAGAATGCCAAGCATTTTGAAAGGAGCAAAAATAAAAGTGCAA
This sequence comes from Elephantulus edwardii, assembly GCF_000299155.1. Lineage (NCBI taxonomy): Eukaryota > Metazoa > Chordata > Mammalia > Macroscelidea > Macroscelididae > Elephantulus > Elephantulus edwardii. Next base: position 2,255,710 of record NW_006399876.1, on the reverse strand, counting down.
CATGTCTGGATGGGTGAGATACTTCCAAAGTGGCCTTTAGAGAGAAAGCTATAGAACTAAACACCTGTATTATAAATCAAATCAATGACTCCATCAGAACAGACCAGAGAAGAGCAAGTGAAAGTAAGAGAGGAAATAATAACAATGAAAGCAGAATTGAGTGAGCTAGAAGGCAGAAAAGTAGAGAAAATGAAACTAACCAAGTGTATTCTTTAAGATCAGTAAAAAGGTTAAGTTTCTGATCAGAAGAACTAGGTGGTACCTGGTTGTCACAGCAGTCACTCTGATTGAGGCCCAAGCAGATCCTGGACAGAATATGAGAAAAATGTAAAACAAATTTCAAAATCATAAAAACAACTACAACCAGATTTTCTTATTCGCCAATGACTGGTGGGAATCTCAAGACTGTGACACTTACACACTCTTCAAACCTGAACCCACCCCAGGGGTCACCTTTCAGCCAAACAGGCTTGGGAAGGAGCACTTGTCAAACAGCCAGAAGAGACCGAAGGACATTTGTCAGGGAGGGACAATGGATACAGAACCCTCAGGAGGAAGGGGAAGGGTGCTATGATTACTTGAAGAGAATTACCGCTATTGAAGGGGAAATGGTACCACTACTGTAGAAAAGAGTTTGGTGGTGATATGCATTGAGCGGTGTCCTCCTGAATACATGTGACTAGGCTGGCACAGGACAGAGCAGGGTTTAGGGCTGTTGTCGCTATGAGTCACAGGCGACTTGATGGCATGTAACAACAACAAGGCTGGGACATGATTCTCAGTGGTGGTTGTTGTTGTTAGGTGCCATCGCGTCGTAGACGACTCATAGAGACCCTATGAACGAAAGACCTGAGCACTGTTCATAGAGTTCCCGGAGGCAAGCCGTTTTGGAAGTGGTTGCCACACCTTCTTCCAAGCTTGTTTTAATCAGGAAGCTCCACCAAACACTGTTCATCATGGGTAACCGTTATCACATTTGACATATCAGTGTCACAGTGTTTAGCATCACAGCAACCACGAGTCACCTCTGTACAGCAATGCACAGACTGGTGCTATACCATGTAGAAGAATGTTTGACAAAAACCAATTGAAACCAGGCCTTTGACCAGTATATAGTGACACAGCCATCCACCCTGATGTGATCAGAGAATTAGTTGTAAGAGTGTTAGGGGGTAGAGCCCTGTTCCAAAGTAAGGGGAGTTTCCCTGAGGTGTGGCCT
>NW_006399876.1:2238716-2253670 GCF_000299155.1 Elephantulus edwardii | reverse complement strand
AAAGCAAAAGAAACCCTCCTTCACTGGTACACAATCCCTCCTCCCTGAGTGCACTCCACTGTGCAACCTTAATCCTGGACTCTTGTGATAACCGTAATACCCTATCATATATCGCTTTGAAACTGTTCTCTCCCTCATCAGTTTCAATGCAGTATACATAATATATCCAATTTTTCTCAGTCTCTTCCCAACCCTGATGGCAGTCCCGTTCTACAACAGTAACACTATGCAGTATTTGTCCTTTTGTGACTAAGATATTTCACTCAGAATAATGTCCTCCAGCATCACCCATTTTGAATAAAATTGCATGAGTTCCTTGTTTTTCAATGAAGCGTAGTATTCCATCGTATTTCTTTTATAACATTAGTTATAATACCCGTTACACAGTCACACTCCTCCTTCCTCCCGTAGTGTCGCGGCTGTTCATCCTAGTATCTTACTCTTTCCTGCCTTCAGGCTTTGACTCCTGGTAAATGCTGCCTTGTATTGTATTGTATTGTATTGTATTGTATTGTATTGTATTGTATTGTATTGTATTGTATTGTATTGCATTGCATTGCATTGTGTTTTACTTTATGCTGTTGTTTATTCCAGGAAGTTGGCACCCCACTGGTCCCCTAACTGGTCTGTCCATCATTTCTCTGAAGGTTGAGCACAGGAGTGAATTCTGTTCTTGAGAGAATGTAACTTTATAAAATGATCTGACAGTTTCTTTACAAGATGTGAAATGTTTTCTAACTGCCTTGTTGGGCAGAAACCATTGCATTTCACTGCCATAGATGATTTCTTTATTGTCACTTTCACAATACTGATCCTTACACGTAAGTTGACCTTGTCCTAGAACAAGCAGGTGATACCTACCATGGACTCTCACTGATACTGGACAGTTCTACTGTGGCTCTTATTTCTGATGTTACAAGCCTTTTTGTTTTCTCCATTGTACATACTTGGAAGCAGGAGTGGCATCCATTTCTGAAGTAGCTTGTCTCCGGAAACTATGAACCTGGGGAAATGACTAAAGCTATACAAGTGTTCAGATCTTTCGTTCACAGGGTCACGATGAGTCACCTACGACTCGATGGCACTTAACAACAACAACAATGAGAGAGATCAGTTGGCCTAGTGGACAGAAAGTGATGCTACCAAGCCAAATGTAGTGACTCTAATCTGTGGCCCTCAGGCCTGTTTTTAATTGTTTTTGGCCATTCTTGTAGGTCATATAGCCCTGGTGTGTCCACTTGCTGTACAGTGGTGTCTGTGAAGCTGAACACTGTGACACTGATGTGTCAAATGCGTTAATGGTCACCCAGGCGGACAGTGTTGGGTGGAGCTCCCCAATTAAAACAAGCTTGGAAGCAGGAGTGGCATCCACTTCAGTAATAGTTTGCCTCTGGAAACTTTATGAACCTGGAGAGAGGATGAAAGTCACACAAGTGAAGACTTACGTTCACTGGGTCGCTATGAGTTGCCTGCACCTCGACGGCACTTAACAACAACAACGTGGTGAACTAGTGATAAGAAGTTGAGCTGTCAACCCAGAGGCAAGAGATTTTAACTCACCGGCTGTTCCCAGAAAAAGGTGAACAATCTCTTCCTCTGCGATTCACCACTTCTGAAAACCTGCTGAGGACCAGCTGGCTCAGTTCCAACTCAACAACACAGAACAACGGCAACAATATTCCTACCAAATGCGGCAGCTCTCCCACTATGAGGCAGTTACGCAAGAACAGTGGATATGAAGAGTCGCATGCAGTTATTGACAGCTTTATTTGTAACATGCAGTCCCAAACGAGAAGTAACCCAAATGTCCAGAAACAGGTAATAGTTACAAACAAGTTGGTTCATGTAGAAAGAATACTATTCAGCGGTAAAAAGGGATTAAGTCTTGGTACAAGAATGCCGTGGGTGGATCTTCAAATAACGCTGCTGAAGATGGAGGGGGGCGTGGAGTGGGGGGCGGGGAGTACTCACTGGATGATCCCACTTATTTAATGTCCAAAGGGATTAAAAGCAAATCGAGGTGGCCTGGGACTGGCATGGAGGGAGGAGTGGGAGGGAGGAAACACAGGGTCATGGGGACTCTCTCGAGGGTCGTGGATACGTTCTCTGCCCTTCATGGTACCACGAACATTACATGAATGTTCACATGATGTTCACTTCCCAGAGCGTGCTTTCACACGTGTACATAGATACGTGAAAAGTTATCAAACTGGACGTATTCAGTATCTCGCATTTGTTGCATACCAATCGTACTTTAATATGTATTTTTTAATATAATGACAGTGTAAGAAATAATGAGGACAGCACAGGACGGGGTCCAGGTCGCTGTTCATAGGGTTGCTGTGAGCTGTACCGGACTCGATGGCACCGAACAACAGCTGGGGAGGAGGCTGCTGGTGATCGTCTGAACAAAAATCCGCTGCCGCCTGGCATTTCCGAGGCTACGCAGCACAAGCCTCAGGAACAGACCGTCTCATTTCTCCCCCACGGAGTCGCTGGTGGGTGTGAACTGCTGACCTTTGGGATAGCCCACTGCACTGCCTTTCTGCTCGTAGTTTCTCCCTCCTCAGAATAACCGCTCCTCAGAGTCACCCCTCAGCCCCCCTTCAGGCTGCCTCTTCCTGACCCCTCACTCCGCAGCCTCTTCTCTTTCAGATGCTCCCTCTGGAGATCATGGATTTTTCTTCCTTCTTCCTTTTTTACATGTGTGCCTACTGCTATGAACTCCCCCCTGAGGACTGCCTTAGCTGCATCCCAGAGGTTTTGGTATGTTGTATTTTCATTTGTTTCAAGGAATTTTTAATCTCATTCTTTATTTCTTCTAGATCCTCTCTAGACTCTTCCTCTTAACCTCTCTCCCTTCAACTTCATCTCCTCCTCAGCCTTCCCCCCTCAGCCTTTCCTCCCCTCCACCTCTCTCTCTCTCTCCTCAGCCTTCCCCTCTTACCCTTTCTTCCCCTTAACCTCTCTCCTCAAACTTTCCCCTTCACAGCCTTTCCCCACAGCCTTTCCTCCCCCTTTAACCTCCATCCTCAATCTCCCCCCCTCAGCCATTCCCCTCTCAACTCCTCTCCTCTTCAGCCTTCCCCTCCTCAGCCTTCCCCTCTTACCCTTTCCTCCCCTTAACCTTTCCCCTCCACAGCCTTTCCTTCTCCCAGCCTCTCTCCTCTTCAACCTTCCCCTCCACAGTCTGCCCCCTCTGCAGTCTTTCCTCCCCTTAACCTCTCTTCTCAGCCTTTCCTCCCTCAACCTTCCTCCACTCAGCCTTTATTCCCTCAGCTCCTCCCCCCTCAGCCTCCTCCCCCTCAAGCCTTCCCCCCTCAGCCTTTCCCCCCTCATCCTTCCCCCCAACCTTTCTTTCCTCAGCCTTTCTTCCCCACAGCTTCTCCTCCCTCAGCCGTTTCCCATCCCCCCAAGCCTTCAACCCCCTCAGTTTCTCCCTTCCTCAGCCTTTCTCCTTTTAGCCTCATCCTCCTGTAACTCACCCCTTCCTCGGCCCTCCTCCCCCTCAGCTGCCCCCCTCAGCTTCTCCTCCCTCCTCTGCCTCCCCTCCATCTTGGGCCTCCTCATCTCTAGCTCGTGCAGTCCTGGGTGGTTTGCATAAGCCACATCCTGTCAGGGGAGGATGAAGTTTGGCTGGGATGATTAAGACTCAAAATCAGCCACCTTATCAAACGAGTGGTTCACCCCTGGGACACTCCTCAGGCTCTGGACGTACGTTTTCTTCCCTCAACGCTCAGCCCCACAGTGAGAGCGTGCTTGAGGCCAAGACCTACACCCTGGACGGGGCCTGCTTCCTGTAGACACTCTGGGACCTAAAGGAAACGATCACCCACTGCACGTGCTGGCCACCTCCAGGTCCTGCTGAACAACTCCTCCAGGTGACCCTTAGGTTTCTGGAGGCGGCATCAAGGATCCTACTGGCACTTCTGTGGTCCTGGCCAGGTGGAGGTGAAGGCCAGCAGAGGTGGGTGAAGGCCAACAGTACATGAGAGGAGGCAAAGGTTGGGAATGCAAAGCTGACAAGGCAGATTTGGAAAACTTTTCCATGAAGAGGCTCCCATCCTGCTGAGATCTGGCAGCCAGCAGGGAAGCCCGCCAATGTGGCCCTGGGGCCAGCACTCACACCTGGCCCTTGAGTCTGGGGTCCTCAAGCCCCTCCTGGCTGTCTAGCTCTCCTGGACTCTCTGGCCCTCTGCTGTCAGTGGACAAAAGCTCGGCTCACCAAGTAGCCCTCCTCACTGGGCCTCGTGAAGCAGGCTTTGAGACGGCCTCTCAGGGATCCTGAGGAATGACCGAGACACTGAGGAATTCAAGGGACCCCCGTGCCAGAGATGGGCTGTCCGCTCTCCCAGTGCCCTTTGTACCCTCCCACGAGATGTTCTCTAGGGGCTTCTTATTCACATGCAGTGCTTGAGACCACGGGAGAGTGTTAACGGTGATCAGAGCTAAAAGTAAACAGAGAAACTGAGGTTTCAGGAGAAGTCTCCCAGGAGGCATGAAACACGCATGGGCCTGGGCCTCCTACCTCCTCTCACCTTTGTGTGGCCTTCAGGAGGTTATGGTACTTGCGTGGAACATGAGGGGCATCTGCTGTGGAACTATGATACGTATGTCATCGATGAAGCCTGCTGTAAGGGACCTCTCCAAAGTCCTGAAGAGCAATGATGTCAGTTTAAAGACTAAGGTGGGCCTGATTCAAGCCACAGTCTTTCCAATAACTATACAGTGAATAAAGATGACGGAGGAAGAATCAACATTGGAGAAAAAGATCGTTGTTGGAGAAGAGTAATGAATATCCCGCGGACTGCCAAAAGAACAAACTAACATATCTTAGAGAAGGTGCAACCAGAGAGCTCCTTTAAGGCAAAGGTGGCGAAACTTCGTCTCACATACTCTGGGCATGTTGCTAGGAGAGGCTGTTCCTTGGAGAAGGTCGTCATACTTGGAAAGCCGGAGGGTCAGCGAAAGAGAAGACCCTCAACCAGACGGACTGACATGGTGACAGTGGCCATGGGATAATGAGGATGACGTAGGATGGGACAGGGTTCAGATCTGTGGTTTAGAGAGTCACTGAGTTGCGCTCAACTCGACAGCACCTAACAACAACAACAACAGCATGAAGATACTGGAACATGATACACACTTGAGCGTGGTCCCACAGCATTAACTTGAGCAATGGGGCCCAGAGAGAGTGGGCGGGCTGCGGTGCACTGAGCCCGAGGCCTGGGACCAGGGGACAGGGCAGCATGGGCGGGTCCTGTCTGCCTGCATCCTTGCAATTCCTCCAGCTGGCGGTCCACGTGCTGCCCTGGCCCCTCAGCACCTGGAGGGGAGGGTCTACACACGTTCCCTCTCTCACTCTCATCCCTCATATTCCTTAAGACGGAAAGGCTTTCCTCTCTCCTCATCCATTAGCTGAGGCCCACCCGGCCCATCTTTGTGTTCTAGTCTCAGCACGCAGGCTGGAAGGCAGAGGAGCCAGGCTCTCCTGTGCTGCCTTTCTAGAGTGGTCAGCCCTCCTTTCCGTGTCCGACCACCTCCCGAGGGCATGCGATCTCCTGCCCAAGCCCTTGCTGGAAGGAAGGGCCTCGTGATTGGAACAGGCTGCATGAAGGATTCAGAAGTTCAGGCACCACGTAAGGTGAGGTATCACGTGGTGGGTAGGGACCCTAGGGTGAGGTTCTGTGTGGAAGTCAGGCACTCCACAATATCACACGAAGATCAGGTGCCAGAGAGGGTGAGGCTCTGTGTGACCTGAGGCTCCGTGCGAGTCAAGCACGATCCGGACTGCAGAGGGTGAGGCACCGTGAAGATACGGCACCACGCAGGACAAGGTTCTGTGTGACCACGAGGGAACATGCAAGTGACTAGTGTGTGAGGGTCAAGCACCACAGACTGAGGTTCTGCGTGGACGTCAGATACCACAGAGTGCGAGTGAGCGTTGCGTGAAGCTCAGGGGCCACAGATGAGCTACTGCAGCACAGACGACCTTGACTGTGGGATGGAGGCTCCATGTGCAGGTCCAGGAGGACGCGAGCACTGGATGAAGTTCAAGTGAGATGTGAGTGAGCGGTGCTTTGCAGGGAAGACTGTGCGATGGCCAGGTACCAGACAGAAGGAGGTTCTGTATGAAAGTCAAGTGCTATGGACTGTGTGACCATCAGGTACCACGTGGGGTAAGGACTGTGTGAAAGTCAGGTACCACCACAGGACGAGTGCTGTGTGAGGGTCAGGTGCTGCAGGGTGAGTACTGACTGTGGGTCAGGTACGGCTCAGGTGGTGCCATGTGGAGGCCAGTTCCACGCAGGACGGAGCTCTGAGGGCCAATCAGCGACCACGCGGGTTGAGTCCTCTGTGAAGGTCAGGACAAGCGGAGACACTACGTGAAGTCAGGCAGCGTGCAGAATGAACACACCATGAGGAGTGCTCTGTGAAGGTAAGATACCACACCGCTGTTTAAAGGGGTATGTGATTGGGTGTTACTGTCATGACAGGAGCCTAGAATGAAGGCTGCACAGTGGAGTGGACCTGGGGGGAGGGAGTGGAAAACAATGAGAGAATTTTACTTTTACTTTTTGAAGAGAAGAATGAACTGGAGGGGAGGGGTAGGCAGGAAGAAAAGGCAACAATGAATGGATGGAAATCCAAAATCTCTGTAAATTTTCATTAAAATTAATAATAATACATTTTAAAAATAGATACCACACAGCACGGGAGGTGTTTTGTGAGTCAGTGACCACCCAGGGGGATGGCTGACTGGCCCAGCAGGAGTGAGCTGGAGGGAGTGGGGAGCTAGCCCTGTTGACCCCTGGGCTGGTCTCCCTGGGAGGTCTCAGACAGTTCTTGTTGGTTGCTGATAAGTGCTCTTGACTCAGAGGGGACTCACAGAAGACCCTTGAGGGGTTTCAGAAGATGTAAATTCCTGCCCATGTCTATGCCCAAGGAGCATCTATGCTCAGCAAGCAACCTTGCCTAGTACCTAGGTAAGGACCTGTGATGTCTCAGCTCTTTGAACCTGTCCAGAGGCCTCCCAAAGGTCACGTGGTCCTAGGGGTGTTGACTGCTCCCTGTCCCCCATCTCTACCATCCTGGAGCTGGACAGGTCACCACAGCCAGGACAGTCCCTGCACCTCCCAGCCTCTCCCGCTGCCCCTCAGTCCATTCTAACCACCTTTGAAAAGCCCCTGGGTTGTTCCTCAGAAGGACTTGGAATGAGCCTCCTTCCTCTTGAACGGACCCCTTTCTGGGATGGACCCCTTTCTCCATGGACCGCGCTCTGGGACGGACCCTGACTGTGGTATGAACCCCAACTGTGGGGTGGACCACAATTATGGGATGGACCTTGACTGTGGGATGGACCCCGACTGTGGGACAGACCCCACTCTGGGATGGACCCCGCTCTGGGACAGACACCATCTGTGGAATGGTCCCCGACTGGGACTGCACGCCTGTTATTTCCACTGCAAGCAGGTCTCCACAGAGTACCTCCTCCCTCCTCCTCCAGGCCCAGCCCCCAGCCCCGGGTCCCACCTCCAGGCACTCCCTCTCTCCCCCGGCTGGCCCTGCCCCTTTGCCCCTGGAGTTCTCTTATCATACTACTCTCCACCTAAGGCCTCAATCCCCAGTCCAACCTTGGGGCCCGGGCCACCGCTCCCACCCAGCCCAGGCCCTGAGTGGCACCCACCTCTTTTCCTAGATCTCTTCATTAGCCTCCCTCCCAGCATCCAGGGAGCCCCTCCTTCCTAGCCCCCCCTTAAGACCCCCCACCTCCCTCCCTGAATGCAGAGCTGCAGAGCTCTTTGCCCGGGATGGCTGGAGGGGACTCTCCTCCAGGCTGGGAGAAGGGAGGGGAGACAGGGCAGGGGAAGGGGCAGATGCTCTGGGCCGTGGGGTTCCCGTGGTGCTGCCATCAGGAAGGGCCGCACCATGAGGCCAGGCCCCTCGCCCCGGGGGAGAAGTGACCCGCTCTGGTGGACTGGCCTTTCTCTCCATGGGCAGGAATCTTATTGTCTCCTGCGCCCCCGTGAGGTCAACGGGCATAATGACATCCATTTTGGACACACAGGTAGGGCTTTTGGGGGTACAGGTAGGAAGTGACCCCCAACTCCTCTTCATGTCCTCCGCAGTTGGACCCTTCCTTCATGTCCTTCTCGTCTGGGGCTCCAGGGTCATGGAAAACAAAATGGCACCAGGCCAGGCTTCCCAAGACTCCACGGTAGAGCCTGCTGACCTCCCTTCTGCACCCCACTCTGGCCCGAGCCGAGCCCCTAACCTTGCTGCAGTGTGATCTGAACTCCAGCTGCGGCTGTACCCCACACCCCCACTCTGCCCGCTGCTCTCACGCCTACTAAGGCATCCCCGCGGAGACACTGAGCTGGCCGCTGGAGCCACAGTGCACCGGGCTTCTGTGGCCACATGTCACAGGGGCAGCCTGCACGTGGCCGGCCTGGCCGAAGAAGGCATGGTCCTGCCCTGCACCACTGCCACTGCAGTAGCCAGACCTCGCTCATTCTGCGACCCCCCATGCAAGGCTGCAGGGAGGGACCGTGAAGCCTGCTACCCGTGTCACCACCCCCTCCCTCCCCTGCTGTACTGTCCTGGACACCTCTGGACCACAGGGATTAGCTGGGGGCTGGGCAAACGCTGCTGAGCTTACAGACCTCTGTGTGCACAGGTCATGCTCTCGTGGGATTCAGGGTCAGGAGAGCCTGGCCTGTAGTCACAGAAAAACACCCCAGCGCTTGGGGACGGACACTGTCCAGGCCACTGGCCGTCAAGTCCCCCCAAAGAGCCAGAGCCCAGGAGCTTGCCAGGGCTTCTGACCTCCATTCTGAGGAAGAAGCCTGGGGAGGAGGGTTCAGGACCAAGTGGGGACCCTGGTGTGTGGGGGTGTTGGTTACAAGCGTTCATTCTCCAGACCCTGTGTGGAGCAGACAGACAGACAGACAAGCCTCCCACCCTCGGAGCAGCTGGGATGGACAGTCTCAGGCTTGCTCTGAGTTGGGGTGCCCTGACTCTGAGGGGTTTAAAGGGTGGTCTTGGGGAGCAGGACAGAGCCCCGTTCTGATTAGGGATGTCCAAGCCTCTTCTCTCAGCCTTGCTTTGCTCCTCAGAAAAGGAGGGTGGAAATGGTCATCTCTACAAGGCCCTTGAATCATCACCCTGTTCAGAGAGGAGGTGTCCAAATAGTGATCCCACCCCAGAGGAAGAGTCTGGTGAAGGGACATGGGGTCTGCTTTGAGGGGCAGTTCTCAAGCCTCCCCAGTTGTCTCAGACACAAGGAGTGGGGATTGGACTTGTTAGTCTGTGCCACCCAGGAAAAGAGGCTCGTGTCCTGTCCCTACCATCCAGGCTGCCTGCAGCTCCAGCCCCAGCCTGGGAACAATGTCCTGCATAGGAAGAGGCAGCTTGAGGGGCCAGAGGACAGGCCTTGGGGCCCTCTTTCCCCTGCCTGCCTGTGGTGGGAGGCTGGCCAGGCTGGGCCAGGGAGACAACCTCCATTTATCTCTGCAGCTGGCGGTCACCCCAGAGGATGGAATCCAGGGGTCAGGCAGAGCCTGGTGGCCCACTGTGAGCAGCGTGGAGCAGGGCAGAGGCCCAGGCTGGGTGTGTGTGAGAGAGACGTGGGGGTGGGGTGTACTGGAAACAGGATGGTAGGAATGTGTGAATGTGTACCTGGGGCCCCACTGGGCATGCCCTGAGCCCTGAGCGAGTGTGGGGGCTGATGTGGGTGAAAGCTGTACCCCAAACTGAGGCAGTAGAGGGGACAATGGATGAGCACGCGAGGGGGGCGAGTGCTGGGCAGCATGATGGACAGAAGAGAGGGGCTCAGGGCCCTCTGCAGCTGGGGGTTCTGGGGGACGACAGCAGGCAAAGAAGAGGTGCAGAGTCTTCAGCAAGAAATCGTGGGCCAGAGGCAGCACGGGACTGGATACAGGGCCCTTTGGGGGGAAGGCTAGGAGAAAGACAGACGGGGGGGATGTTTGCCAGTAAGGGGTCCTTCCTCCCGGGAAAGGCCTCCCTCCCCGCTTAGAGGGGCTGTCAGTCTGAGCACTGACTCAAGTCTGAGAACTGTTTGAAGCGCCAGGCGTCCTCCTTTTTTTATTGTGGTTTGAAAGTTTACGGAGGAAATTGGTTTTCCATCCCGCTATCCGTACACCTTTTGTTTGATGACCTTAGTCACACTACCCACAATGCACATGGAGCTGTCCTGCTGCCCCCCTGGGATCCTTGCCTCCTGTCTGGCCCTGTCTTCCTCCCGGAGCACCGTCCCGTCCACTGTCTGGGTGGCCAACGGTTGGAGGACTCTCCGCGGAGTTGCTGGTCACCGTGGAGGCCATCTGCTGTTTGAGAGAAGCTGAGTTAGAAGGTGAGTCTTGCCCTGGGGAGGAAGGGGGAGCACAAGACATAGCCTCGGGGTTCCCTCCAGGCTCTATGGGACCAGCCAGCCTTTTAAAGTACCCTCCCATGACCATTTTCCCTGCCTGGGAAAACCCACTGGAGGGTCAGTTGTGGGTCTACAGTGCACAATAACAGCCCACTGCTACAGACTCGGTTCTGCTGAACGGGGACCCTCTGTAGGTTTCTGAGATGAAATTTTTATGGAAGGAGACTTCCCCTCTTTCTCCTGCATGGCAGCTTGTCAGTTTAAGCCACTAACCTCTTTTCAGTCAACAGAACAATACACGCCACCAGAGAGCTACATAGAACCAAAGACAGTTCTATCCCATCCGCTCCTTTGACCTGGGTATGTTGTCGGGTGAGGTCACTCGCAGAGACCCAACAGCTGACCCAACCTCGGCCTCTCCAGCATCATCCACGTTTCCCCCTGGTCGAGACCCCTGCTGCAGTCACTGGAGCAGTCTGGAGTGTTGAGGGGTTTCCTCTGTCTCACTGACTCTCTGTCTCAGCGTGATGTTTTGTTCCAAGGACCGGGGCCTCCCGATGACAGCCCAAAGCATGTAAAACCATTTCACCAGCCTTCTTCCAAGGAGCTCAGCTGGGTTTGCAACTCCTCCAGGACAGACTTGTCAGGATTTGGGGGCAGCCCCTGGGGTCATCTGTTGTTCTTGTTGTTAAGTGCCGTTGAGTCACAGGTGACTTATAGCGACCCTATGAAGGAGAGTCCTCAACACTTGTGCGTCTTTCATACTCTCTCCAGGCTCATAGGGTTTCCGGAGGCAAGCTGTTATGGAAGTGGATGCCACTCCTCCTTCCAAGCTTGTTTTAATCGGGGAGCTCCACCGCACTCTCTGTCAGCATTGGGTAACCTACCATTAATGCATTTGACACATCAGTGTCACAGTGTTCAGCCTCACAGCAACCACAAGTTACTGTATGGCAACTTGTACACCAGGGCTACACGACCTAGAGGAATGTCTGAACAAAAACAATGAAAGACAGGCCCAGGGCTGTGGATTAAAAGTCACCCACCTTTGGCTTGGTAGCATCACTTTCTGTCCACTGGGCCAGCTGATCTCTTTATGTTGATGTTGTTGTTGTTGTTAAGTGCCATCGAGTCGCAGGCGACTTATAACCACCCTATGAAGGAGAGACCTCAACGCTTGGGTAATCTGTAGTCTCTGATAACACCATACTTCAAAGGCATCAAGGCTTCAGCCTTCCTTTTTCACTGTCTAATTTTCACCTGCATATGAAGCAGTTGGAAAACACCATGGGGTGGACCAGATGCACCTTAATCTTGAAACTGACATCTTTGTTCTTTAGTCTTTAAAAAAGTCCTTGACAGCCACAGTTTCTGGAGGGCCACAGACTCCTCTGTTTTGCAATTCCAGTACTTTGGCCTTGAACACTGCTATCTAGCTAAATCATGTGGAATCTCTTAAACTCAAGCCAAAGAGGCCAGGTGGAGCTGTGGTTTCTTGAGGGAAATAGTCATCCCGTCCTGGGCCGGAGAAGAGAGCACCAACATGCAGTCCTTCACAGAACTGCCATACCCTGGAGCATTATATAGTCACAACCACCTAACAGCTGCTGAGAGAAGACTCACATAACATCAAAAAAGCAGCAGTCTGCCTCAGTCATCATACACACATCCCCCAGAAACAAACAAACAAACAACAACAACCCATAAACCAAAATAGCCCTTCTCCTAAAAAATCAGACCCAATGAGTGCCCCAGATAGAGAGAGGCAGAGAATTATGTTGGTGTGGAGGTATTTGAACAGCTACAGAAGAAGGTGCCAATAATGAAAGAAACAATGAAAGTCACTGAAAGAGCAAATACCCCAGAGACAGCAAAGCAGAAGAAATATAGTGAAGAGGAGCAACCTGAACAGCGATGGAAGAGCGTTCAGAAGACGAAAGAAAGAATCGCTGGTGTAGATAAAGAGGTACGAGACCTTAAAACATCATTACAAGACAGGAGGGTGCAGCCAGCACAGCACTGGAAATCACAGAAAAGCATCAAAATGCAATCCAGAATATTAAGACCGAAATGGCAGAAGTGTGCATGCTGGCAGGGCAAAAAAATGTCGAACCGAAGAGACGGAACAGAGAGTCAGTGAGCTGGAAGACAAGAGCCTCACTGGGAACGAAAAATTAGAGATGAGACGAAAAGAAAATGAAGAAAACATTAGAACCATGTGGGATGACATCAAAAGGAAAAACATATGTGTGATTGGAATTCCAGAACACGGGAGTGACAGGGAAGTTATGGATAAAATGGTGGAATTCCCCAGGTGTTATGAAGAAAGCGAAAGTCCACGTTCGAGAATTTCAGGGAGTGCTCGCTTCGGCAACACATATTTTAAAACTGGAAAGATATGGAGACTCTTAGCATGGCCCCCATGCAAGGATGGCACACAGATTTGTGAAGCATTCCAGATTTTTCCACAGACCGGGAACAAATATTTGGTAATGACATATCTGATAAGGAACTTATCTAAAATTTGTAGTATACTCCAGCACCTCAGTAAAAAAAAGGTAAAGAACTCAATTGAAAAATGGGCACAGATTATAAGTAGATACGTCACCAAAGATACAGTCTAATGGTAAGCAGACACATAGAGAAATGTTTAAAACCCCTGGCTATCAAAGAGATACAAACCAAAACAACTGTGGGGTATCATCTCACCCCAGTTCAACAGGGGAGCGAGATTCTGGAGACATTGAAACCCTTATTCACTGCTGGTGCGAGCGTAAAATGGTGCAACCATTATAGAAGACAGTTTGGCACTTTCTCAAACAGAGATAGAAATACCATTTGATCCAGCAATATCCCTGCTAGTAATATATTCTAACCATAACTGCCATCCAAACAGATACACGCACCCGTGTTTACTGCTGCATTATTTACCACAGCTAAGAGATGGAAGCAACCCAAGTGCCCACCAACAAACGAATGGATAGAAAAACTGTGGTTTATTCATACAATGGAATACTACATAATACTGAAAAACAATGAACTCATAAAACATTACTCAACATGGGGACCCTGGAGGATATCATGATGAGTGAAATATCTCACTCACAAAAGGACAAATACTCCTTAGCACCACTGTAATAAAGTAGTGTGATGGGGGTGGCGGCTCCCCAAATCGAATAAGAGTGCATAGATAATGACCATTGCATTGGAACAGACAAAGGAAAGAACTGTTTAAAGGGAATATAGGATTAGGCATTATACGTACGACAACAGCCCAGAATAAGAGGTACATCATTGCAAAGAGGACTAGGGGGAGGGGAGAAGGTAGGTAATTGTGCAACAATAAATGAATATTTTTTTTAAGTGAACTGGGGAGGGGGAAGGGAGAGAGAGGGAGTAAAATATGCAACAATGAATGAAAGACAATCTAACTTCTCTGTAAATGTTCATTAAAATCACAATTAAAAGAAAATTTTATTTTAAAAACAGAAGCACAGCAAACCCCAAATAGACTAGCTCAAAAAGAAAAACACGAAGACATATCAGAGTTAAACTCTCAAAATTAAAAGATAAGAACAGACTACTAAAAACAGCACGAGAAAAAACAAAGAATTACTTACAAAGGGGAAACAATTAGATTAAGTCCTGATTTCTCAGAGAAATCATGTGAGCTAGAAGACAATGGGATATGAAAGTTGAAAGAAAACAATTCCCAGCCAAGTTCTCCATCAAATATAAAGGAGAAATTGGATCCTTTGCAGAAAAGAAGGAACGTAAGGAATTTGTGAAAACAAGACCAAAACTACAAGAAATTTTAAGTCCTTCACATGGAGACAGCAAAGGAAGGTGGATGGACTACAGTAACCAGAAATAGCAGAAAAAGAAACACAGCAAAATGACAACAGTAAAACCTGCCTGACAATAATCACACTTAATATGAATGGACTAAATGCACCAATAAAGAGAAAAAGTAGTAGAATGGATAAAAAGCAAGGCTCATCAATATGTTGCCTACAAGAGACACATCTAAAGAGTGGAGTGAAAGACAGACTCAACCTCAAAGACAGAAAAACAATACACCAAGCAAATGGCAACCTCAAAAAAGCAGAAGTGGCAATACTAATCGCTGATAAAATAGACTTCAGAATGAAAAGCGGGAGCTCTGGTGGCCTAGTGGCAGGAAGCTGCACCACAATCTCAGAAGTGCATGGTTCAAATCCACCAGATGCTCTGCTGGAGAAGGAGGGGCAATCTCCTTCTGAACCAGTTAGATCAGATTTGATGGTACATATACAAAAAATAATAAATTTAAAAAAAAAAATTGGCGAGCTCTGGTGGCCTAATGGCAAGAAGCTGTACTGCAATTCTAGAATGAAAAGCACCATAAAAGATAAGGAAGGTCATTACACACTGATTAAAGGCACAACAGATCAAAAAGACATAACATTGGTCAACATTTATGCACCACATGATGTTGTTGTTGTTGTTGTTATGTGCTGTCGAGTCGCTTGCAACTCATAGCGACCCTATGTACAACAGCCCTAAACTCTGCTCTGTCCTGTGC
>NW_006399876.1:2237331-2238276 GCF_000299155.1 Elephantulus edwardii | reverse complement strand
TTCACCATCCATCCTGATGCTGCCAATTGGTCCAGTGGTGAGAATCTTTGTCTTCTTGACATTGAGCCTCAATCCATATTGAGAGCTGCAGTCCTTGTCCCTCTGCAGCAAGTGCTTCAGGTCCTCCTCAGTTTCAGCAAGCAGGGTTGTGTCATCTGCAAAATGCAGATTGTTGATAGATCTTCCACCAATCCTGACGCCACACTTCTCATAGAGCCCAGCCTCTTGAATAATCTGTTTTGCATACAGGTTGAAAAGCCAATGATAGATATGCAAAATACATAAAACAATGGTTAACAGAACTGAAGAAAGAAATAGCACCACTATCACCAAAGGATAGGTCAACTAAAAGGAAACCTAACAGAGATGCAGAAGAGCTAATCTATACACTCAGCCACTTGACCTGGTGGATGTATTCAGGGTACTGCATCCAACTAAACTAAATACATTTTCTTCTCAAGTACACATGGTACATTCTCCAGAATTGATCCCATATTAGTACACAAAGCAAGCCTCGACAAGTTAAAAAAACACTAAAATAATATAAAGTATCTTCTCAGACCACTATGCCATAAAACTAGAAATTAACCACAGGAGGATAAAGCTTATAAAACCACCCATGTGGAGACTAAATTACTTTCTGTTAGAACACAATTGGGTAATAAAAGAAATAAAGAATAAAATTTTAGAAGTCCCTTGGAGAAAAAGAGTCCTTTGAAACAAATGAAAATACAGCATACCATAACCTCTGGGATGCAGCTAAGGCAGTCCTCAGGATGCAGTTCATAGCACTAGGCACACACATAAAGGAGTAAGAAAAATCAATGATCTAACTCAACACCTTCATCAAGTAGAAAAAGTAAACAACCTAATTCTACAGTCTCTAGAAGAAAGGAAATTATAAGAGCTGAAATCAATGCTATAGATAACAGAAAAACAATTGAA
>NW_006399876.1:2234737-2236756 GCF_000299155.1 Elephantulus edwardii | reverse complement strand
AAAAAATAATTCGACACGACCAAGTAGGATTCATAACAGGTATGTAAGGATGGTTTCACATAACAAAAATAATCAACATAATGTACCATATTAGCAAAGCAAATAACAAAAACCATATGATTTTAACAATTGATGCAGAAAAGGCATTTGATGAAATCCAATATTTCTTCCTTATAAAGACACTCAGCAAAATTGGAATAGAAGGAAATTTCCTCAGCATAATGAAAGGAATATATGCAAAACCAAGAGCCATTAATATTCTCAATGGAGAAAGACTAAAAGCATTTTCCTTCTGAACGGGGACCAGACAAAGATTCCCACTGTCACCACTTCCATCCAATATTGTATTGGAAGTACTTGCTAGAGTAATATGACAAGAGAAGGAAATAAAAGGCATCCAGATCAACAAGGAGATGGTTAAACGATCACTGCAGATGATATGATAGTGTACACAGAAAACCCTAAAGACTCAACAACAGCAACAACAAAACTGTTACAGCTAGTAAGCTAGTTTGGTAGAGTCGCAGGATATAAGATCAATATCCAAAAATCAGTAAGATTTTTACTACAGTAACTCAGAGAAGGAAAAAAAGCAATACTATTTAAAACAGCCAACCACAAACTGAGATACTTGGAGTTAACCTAACTAGAGACATAAAACACCTGTACAAAGAAAACTACAAACTACTTCTGTGAGACACAATAAAAGACTAAAATGTAAAAATGTGCCCTGTTCATGGATAGGAAGACTCAATGTTGTGAAAATGACGATCCTACCAAAAGCAACCTACATGTTCAATGGAATCCTGAGACTGAAAGGGAAATTGTCAAGTTTATTTGGAGAGGAAAGAGAGCATGAGTAAGTAAAGCACTTCTAAAAAACAAAAATTAAGTGGGAGGCGTAGCACCACCTGACCTCAAAACCTACTACTACACAGAGGTAGTAACCTAACCAAAACATCATGGTACTTGTACAATGACAGGCGCATAGACCAATGGAAGAGACTTGAGAAGCCAGAAATGGACACAGCTATCTATGGTCAGCTGATACTTGACAAGGATATTAAACCTATCAAATGGGGAAAAGACAACCTCTTCACCAAATGATGCTGGCAAACCTGGACTGCTACCTGCAGAAAGCTGAAACAGGATCCGTGTCTCATACCATTCACAAAAATCAACTCAAGTTGGATCAGAGACCTGGGAGTAAAGCCCCAAACCATAAAGTTCATCAGAGACGAACTGAGGTAAAGCTTAGATGGCATAGTCTATGTTATGAAGAAACTGCCAAATACAGCTGGAAATGCACAATCTGGAGAGGATAAAATTGCTGAATGGGACCTTGTAAAGATTAAATCCCTATGCCTATAAAAAACATTTTCTAACAGAGTGAAAAGAAAATCTACTGACTGGGAAAAAACATTTGGCAATACCATTTCAAACAAAGGTCTCATAGCAAGTTTACAAAATCCGAATTGATGGGATATCGATTGACTTCTTTCCATTAACAGGTGCAGCCTTGGATGTGCTCGCCAGTCTATGCCAGAAAATTTGGAGGACAACTGTCTGGCCAAGAGATTGGAAGAGGTCCATATTTGTTCCCATTCCCAAGAAAGGTGATCCAACAGAATGTAGAAACTATTGAATAATATAATTAGTATCACAAGCAAGCAAAATACAGCACAGCACATCAACAGAGAACTGGCAGAAGTGCAGCTCAGTTTAGAAGAGACTGTGGTACTAGGGATATTATAGCTAATGTTAGATAGATCTTGGCTGAAAACAGAGAGTATAAGAGGAATATCTATCTGTGTTTCATTGACTATGTAAAGGTATTTGACTGTGTGGATCACAACAAACTGTGGCTGACTTTTGGAAGAATGGGAATCCCAGAACCCTTGATTGCGCTAATATGAATATAAATATTCATATAAATAAGTAATATAAATAATGTTTGGATCAGGAGGCAGTCATCAAAACAGAGCAAGGAAACACTGCATGGTTCAAATTGGGAAGGGT
>NW_006399876.1:2231531-2234037 GCF_000299155.1 Elephantulus edwardii | reverse complement strand
TATTGCAAGGAAGGACCAGTGCTTGGAGAGGGATGTCATGCTTGAGAGGGTGGAGGGACAGTGTAGGAGGGGAAGATGGTTGATGAGATGCATGGATTCAGTAACTGGGGTAAGGGGGGTTCGGCACAGGATAGAGTAGGGTTCAGGGCTGTTGTACATGGGGTCACTACGAGTCGCAGACAACTCGACAACACACAACAACAAGCAAAATATTGCTGAAGATCATGGAAAAAATGGCTAGAACAGTCCATAGATAGGGAACTGCCGGAAGTTCAAGCAGACTTTGGAAGAGGTTGTGGCACCAGAGACATCATTGCTAATGTCAGATGGGTCCTGGCTGAAAGTAAGGAATACCCGAAGAATGTCTGTTTGTGCTTTATTGATGACGCAGAGGCGTTTGACTGGATTGTACCAGGTTGTGGCTGACATTGAGAAGAATGGGAATCTCAGAGCACTGGATTGTGCTCGTGCAGAACCTACGCCTGGACCAGGAGGCTGCTGTGTGAACAGAAGAGGGGAGCACTGCACGGAGCACTGCATTGTTTAAAACTGAGAAGGGAGGGTGTCGTATTCTCTCTCCACAGCTATTCAGTCTGTACGCTGAGCAAATTATCTGAGAAGCTGAACTCTACACAGAGGAATATGGCATCAGAATTGGAGGGAGACTCATCAATAATCTATATTATGCAAATGACACAACCTTGCTTGCTGAACATGATGAGGACGTGAATCACTTGAAGCAGAAGATCAGGACGGCAAGAAAGAAATGTTGGAGAGGATGTGGAGAGATAGGAACTTTTTTTTCTTTTACGGATGGTTTCATTTTTAAAAAATTTTACTATGGTCCTTCATTACTGAAAGCAAAAGAAAGTTTTCCTCTGCATATATTTTTTTCCCCCATTAAAGTTTACAGAGACTTACGGTTTCCATTCATCCATTGTTGCACTTGTATCCCTGTCCACTGCCTCCCCCCCATTCGCTCTTCTCTTTGAAAAGTAAAAGAAAAATTCTTTCATTGTTATATAATCCTTCACCCTGTGTATAAAAGGAATATATGATTAGATAGTATTGGCATGACAAGAGTCCAGAATAAAAGTTGCATAGCAAAGTGAAAGAACTCTTCTTTCCAAAGAAAAAAGCAAACTGGGGGAGAGAGGACAGAGAGGGAAATGCACAACAAGTGAACGGAAATCCAAGTTCTTTACAAACTTTCATTAAAATCTTAAATAAAGACAATAATCTCACAGTATTATATCTAAATTACACAGCAGACCCCAAAGATCTCTGGGAATTCTGACCAAAGTCCTGTTTCTCAAGACCAAGTAGGTCCAAACGCCTTCTGCTGCTGCTGCTGCTCTGAACAGTATCCGGTCAAAATGAAGTTTAAAAGTAACAAGTTTCACAGGTCAGGGTCATTTGTGTATCCCATGTATATTGACATGTATATTGAGTTTGCCCGAAACTTCCCGGAAATCCAAGATGTTTTTGGGTGAACCTCCATGTTTAGTAACTTCTTTATCTCTTAAACTTGTCTCTCCTGCAAATATAACTGTAGCCAACTCTGGACTTGTATCTCCTGCAAATATAACTATAGCCGACTCTGGAACACCTGCCTTTCTTTTGGACCACTTTTTACAGACTGACTTGTTCTTTAGCACGCCCTCTGGGACTCTCCAAATACAGAGTCAGAGGCTGAGTTTGTTTCCTGAAACAAAAATGACAAGAGTTTTAAAACATTTTTTATTTTATACTGGTTTACTTACAAGTTCATATACATTGCTTTTCACACTGGATCTTTCCCATTTCCTTTAACTACCCCTCCCTGACTAGGGAGGACAGAAGGAGAATTGACGCCTTTGAGCTGTGGTGCTGGAGAAGAGTATTGAATGTACCATGGACTGCCAAGAAAACAAACAGATTCATCCTGGAGAGGGTTAAACCATGCTGCTCCTTGGAGGCAAGGATTCTGGGGCTTCGTCTGACATACTTTGGACATGTTGTAAGGAGAGACAGGTCTTTAGAGAGGGACATCACGCTGGGTAGAGTAGAGGGACAGTGCAGGAGGGGAAGACCCTCTATGAGGTGGATTGACTCAGTGACTGGGGTAATCAGGATGGGTGTGTCAGAGACAGTGCGATTGGCACAGGATAGAGCAGGGTTTAGGGCTGTTGTACGTAGGATCGCTATGAGTTGCAAACGACTCGACGGCACATAACAACAACAACAACATATAGGTAGAGACATCTACCTATCTGTTCATATCAACAACAAACTCAAATCATTGCTGGAAAGTTGGGGCTGAGCCTCCAAGGGGTTTCTGAGGCTCTAAATTGCACTGGAGGAGACTGACCGTCTTTCTTGCATGGAGCGTCTGATGGATTAGAAAAGGCAGAGATGCAAGGCCTTTGGGTTTAGCAACACAACTTCCTACGGACAACGCCGAATGAGCTCCCTAGATAAATTGGCAGATGATTGATTGATAGATGATAGATGATAGATGATCGAT
>NW_006399876.1:2210014-2230836 GCF_000299155.1 Elephantulus edwardii | reverse complement strand
GATAATTGATAGATAGATGATAGATATAGATGGATGATAGATAATTGATGGATAGATAATAGATAGATAGAATAGATAGATGATTGATAGATAATTGATAGATAATAGATAGATAGATTGATAGACAATAGATAGATAGATGATAGATAGATAGATGATAGATAGATGATAGATGATAGATAGGTGGATGCAGATTCATCATAAGAGCACAAGCAATCCAAAGTGCCCCACTTTGAGCAGACCCTGCGAGGTGAGGCTGGTGTCCGTCTGTGTTATCACTCAGTCATTTGCACAATGAGGCTCCAGGTTTGATCTCCTGGTCTCCATCCCTCTTGGCTGCATGGGCTGTGGGAACAAGGGCACCATGGGGCTTATGGGGATGCTGAGACCCACAGAGCTGTGCCCCGCTGGAGTCCAGACATCTGAGGGTGCCCTCTCCTCAGCGCTGTTAGACGAGCTGGCCAGGACCTTACTCCTGACGACAAATATGGTCTGTGATGTCGGACACAGTCCCCGAACCTGTGCCTCGTGGGTATCTGATTAGGAAGGAGGAACTGAGGGGAGATGCAGGGTGGTCAGAGGTGGGATGTAGGGGCGTGGTGGACTACCTCCCAGTCCCTTTACCTGACCTCTCCTGGCTCCTCTCCACCACCATGCTCTCCCCCACTGCTCAGCTATGGGAGAGGACCTTGGTCCTTTAGTGCATCGATGGCCTCTGTCCCCACGGTGGTAGAGGGATCCTGCATAGAGAGGGGTCCTCTTCAGTCTCCCAGCAAGTAGCCCTCAGTGTCCAGCCGCCTCACACCTCTAGGTCTCACCTCAGCAGAAGCCCCAGCTGTGTCTGCTGTATCCCCCAGCTTGGAGGACCGCAGCATACATCTCCATTCTGAGTCCATCATCAGACTGGGCCCTGTCTTACCTGCCACTGGTGGACAGGGGTCTGGCAAGTCTCCCACCTCAGGGACAGGGGACAGTGAAGCTCCCCACCTCAAAGAAAGGAGACAGTGAAGCTCTCCACCTCAGAGACAGGGCATTGCCAAGCCCCAAGCTTCAGGGACAGGGGACAGTTAAATGCTCCAAACCAGCTACCTTCTTCCCTGACACCACTTCTTGGTAGTCTCAGGGGCCACCATCCTGCAATGTCTCTCCCCTCACTGTCCTGCAGTGTCCCCCACCATCCTGAAGTGTTCCCCCACCATCCTACAGTGTCTCCCCCCACCGTCCTGCAGTGTCCCCCACCCTCCTGCAGTCTCCCCCACCGTCCTGCAGTGCCACAGCCTTGCGTGCTTGCCTGGCACTGGCTGCTGACCCCCTCAGGCTCTGAGACAGCTATGAGACCCACCCCTTAGCAGAGAAACCCTATGGCCTTGGTTGACGTGCACACACACACCCACCTCCACCTCTCTCTGCCTCGACTCACCTTTGTGCAGAGAGATTCCTTAGAAAGAACAGCACGACCCACAGGCCCTGGGCTACACGCCTCCTGCCCGTCCCTTCATTCCTTCAAAGCTGAGGCTGGGACACAGGGCCTCAGGGGACTGGAGACACAGGGCCATCCTCTGGACTCCTGGCACCGGACTCCTGGCACCGGAGCGGGCCTGGAGATGAGCCTCCTCTCCAGCTGGTGAGGGCTGCCCGTGGCCCACCGAGACCAGGATGGTCAGGCAGCCCGTGAGCAGGGCCTTCATGGCTACTCTGGCCGTCGGGCCCCCACACCACAGCCCAGGACCACATGCGCCCGTGAGTCTAGGTCCTGTCATCCACCCCGAGATTCACGTGATGCCAGCAGTGAGGCCAAAGTGAGGGGCGCTGGTCTTCACTGGGCAGCACAGACCAGTGAGGGGTGCTTCCAAGGACAAGGGGTTCAGGAGGGCTTCCTAGAGGAGCTAGGGTGGGGGCTCCCCACAAAGTAAACTGTGAGAAGGAGCTCCGTCCTAGTCTCTCAATGTGGAGGGCACAGTGGGCAGCGGGCAGGGAAGCTCGGAGCAGATGGAGATGAGGACGGGGGCCTGCCCGCCCAGAGCCTCCTCAGAGGGGCGGTCACGGGGGCAGGCAGAGCGTACCCCAGAGGCTGGGTGGCCCCGTGCTCCTAGCCTGGTGGACGAGGTCAAGGTGTTCCTCATGTGGCCCTGTCACTGATGGTACTCCTGTCCGCAGTTGAGCACAGGGGCCGCTTGGTTCCACACAGCTCTGCTTCCCACCAGGACCTCCAGGACTCATGTTTGTGACCTCAGTGCCAGCCCTGCTCTTATCAAACCCCACATAATGACTGGCACCCCTGCTAACCTCAGTCCTCAAAGCTGTCTGTGGAAACACCCCTGCCTCAGTCTGAGCCAACAGAACTGAATTCAGAGCTGCAGATGGGGCCTGGGGAAGCCTGGATTCACTGAGCCTCCACCTCTCCACCCCTGCTTCCTGCCCTGCAGGCTGTCCTCCCCCAGCCCTCTAGCCCACCACACATTTCCACTGGGGTGCCCCCACTGGTAGGCCACAGGTCATGCCCGAGTGCCCTTCAATCTTGGGGGCCCAGATCTCTGCATGACATTCAGACACATCCCTGCCAGGAAGTGGCCACCTTGCCACAATGCCCAGGTCATTCTGGCCTGGCAGTGGCTAAAATGGCCCAATGTGAGGCACACAGTACCCAGCCAGAGGGGAGCATTGGGTGCTCAGACCTGCCGGGAAGCTGTCAACACTGTCTCACCAAGATGCTGCAAGGGTGTGGGCGCCTGGCAGCTCCCCAATGCCCAGGGCAGTGTCCAAGGTGGGCCCTCCTGACCTTCCAGGCCCGCTGGAGTGCCTCATGGCAAGCTGGCAGGAGTGGGGACGTGGGGACACTCAGTCACAGTTGTTCCCAGGGACAGAAAGTTCTGGAAAGACCCTTGGAGAGGTCTGTCCCTGCTCTTATTTGCATGAAACTCTGCCCCCCAAGCCAGATGTCTTAAGTCCACCACCTGGCCCCCAACCTGAGGCTCTGGGCTTCCCAGTGGGCCACATGACCTGTTTGCTGGACCAGGGCTACTAGTCACCTGGGCAGAGCCACTGACCACAGCCAAGTGTGGTTGGCACTCCCACCTTGCTCCCGTCTGTGCTGGCCGAGCCGCCCTTGGGCCCTCTTGGATCCCTCCCACCATGGGTCCATATTTAGGGGCTCCAGCCAGGCCTCTGGAGGGTCTCAGCACCCAGTCTCCACTTCTGCCCTCCAGAGTCCTGGAAAGGAGACAGGCCACAGATGGACCACCATGTGGCTGGTGTGTGGGCTCTGGAGCCCAGAACCCCGACCCTTCCCAGGACTTTCAGTGCGATGAGCTCATCGTGACCTCAGATGCTTCCAGAAGCTGGTCCTCACAACCTGGCAGGTGGCCAAGCTGGCCTTCTCCGTTTCTCCCAACATCATTTCTCCCACATCCTTCTCCTCTGCAGGCTTGGGGGGACCTACAGGTATGTGCCCCTGGGGGGGCTGCTCTAGGCAGTGCCCACTGCCTGGAAGGGTGCTGGCCACTGTGTCCACCCACACTGTGCTGGCCAGGCACCAGGCAGGGCTAGTTGGCCCCTCTGCCTTCTGGGAGTGGACCGTGGCGTCGGGAGGGGGTGGCACATTTACCGTCAGTTGGCCCTTGGGGAGTCCTGAGTAGGGTGTTGAGGGGCATTTCCTGGTCCACAATCGCAGAATGGCCTCCTCCAAGACAAGTCCAGCCTCGTCCTGCACCTGCCCAGTCCCGAAAGTTGGTAGATGAGGGACCCACTTGTTTGTTCACGGGGAGCTGGGAATTCTCATGACAGGACACTCCAAGGCCAGGTGGCCGGAGTGCGGAGTGGCCACAGAGGAGCATAAGGACTCTGGGGAATCCCTGGAACTAGGATCTAGGGCCTCTTCACCCCCTGGACTCAAGCACCCCCTTGCAAAATCTGGCATGCCCTTGATGGCAGTCCCTAGACCCTCCCAGACATGACTATTGGAGGGTTGAGGTGGGGGTCTTGAAACTGCCGCAGGCCAAATCACGACCTCACAGGGTGGCAGCCCAGCAGCCTCAGCTGCCCAATGCCCTTTTGGGTCCTGGGGTGTCCAGCTGACGCTTGGCAGGGCCGCTGTCCACATTCCCTTCCTCTTTGGGACGAGGAAGGTAAGAGGAGCCTACGCCTGGAATAGTCACTGTCCAGCAGGGCCGTGCGCCCATGGCTACGTCAGCCCCACAAAGAGCAGACTCAAAATAGGCCCACAACGGCCCCTGCGCCCCGTCAGCATGTGGGCTGAGGACAGGGCCTGCCTGAGCCAGGGCCAGCTGGACGCCACACTTGTGGAAGCCACTGCCCATCCAAATGCAGTGTGATCGGGAAGGACAGCTGGGACGGGGCAGGGGGACGCAGGACTGGCACAGAGAATGGAGGAGAGCGGACCTTGCTGCCTTGAGCCCATAGCCCGCTTTCTCCTAGCCCTTGGCCATGGCTGAACTCCAGCATCTGGCTGAGGGGCTGGAAACCTCTGGAACAGGCGGCACCCTGAGATCCTGGGGCAAAGCCGGAGCTGGCCTGCAGAGTGTTGAAGGCTTGGCATGGGGTGCGCAGCAGGGTCGCCCGTATCCACCCTCAGTCCTTGCCCTCAGAAATGTCCCCTCCGGGCCTGTGCTCCTCCGGGGGGGGTGGGGGTCAGGGGGCTGTGGGGAGACGTGGTGGTGCTGGAGAGAAGCAGGCGGGCATGGAAACTTCAGTGGGCAGCTGCCCCCATTCTGGCTAGTCTCACCGTCACTCATGTCCTTTGTGGGGTCTCAGAGAACCTCGCTTTGCAGCTGTCCCCAGTGTCACATCCCTGCCTTTTTGAGAGCAGGGAAGCTATGCAGAGCGGGCCAGCCTTGTGACCTCATGTGATCTCAGGGACACCTGAGCAGTCTGAGTGGCCACCCCACCCCATGAAACTCACCATCCCCGAGAACGTGCGGTGCGAGTCCCTGCAGATCCCATGTCCTCCATCCTTGGCCCATCTGTCCCATCCCTTTCTTCCTGTGCCCAGGTTTGGTGGGCAGGCTGAACCCAGTCATGGCAGGTGAGGCGGTTTCCCGAGCCCCAGCCTCTCAACGATTGTATGAGGGGACTTGGGAGAGGGCAGGGAGCACGGAGGTTGTGGGAGAGTATGGAGCTGGGGGAAGTAACAGAGATGAGGAGCATAGGACGGAAGGGACCACAGAGCTGGGGAGCACAGAGCTGGCTTGTCCACCCAGCAGGTCCATCTGGAGGACACACAAGGCATTTAGTGAGGCCCTTCTGAGCCAGGACCTTGGCCAGTTCAGCCTCAGCCCTGGCACGCAGGCTGCTTCCTTGACTGGAGAGACTTGACTGCAGGTGGGGATGCCCGTGGCCCCAGGGTCATCCCAGGGTCCAGCGGCCCAGCACGCCCTCATTTCAGGACTGCTCTGCTTGGATAGAGCACGGAGATAATAAAACCCCACCCACAGGTGGACCCTGCTCGAGGAGACCCCAGTAGGAGGCTGAGAGGAGGACTGTACACCACAGAGTCCTCTGTGGCTGCTTTTTCAGTAGCTTGTCAGAGTTTTATCCGGAAGCACCTCTGGGTGGATGTGAAGTGCCAACCTGTCTGCTGGCAGCAAAGTGGCCAACTCCTCCATCATTCAGAAACTTCACTGGGCTGAACAATGTTTTTCAAAGAAAAACAGCCAAATAACACAATACACAACAAGCAGAAGACGTGGATAGAAATTTGCCCAAGAAGACATGTGGATGTCCAACAAACACATGATCATTGGCTGTGGTGGTTGTGAAGTGCTGTCAATTCACCCACAACTCAGAGCGATCCCACGAACGACAGAGCTGAACCCTGTCCTGCCATCGTCACAATCTCAGACACTGAGTGCATCGCCACAGTCGCTGTGTCTACCTCGTTGAGGGGCTTCCTCTCTCTACCAGATCCTCCCCCCGTCCACCGGATTGATGTCCTTTGCCAAGGACACGCCCCTCTGCAGCAGCCCCCTGGTCTCCAGGGAGCTCCCTGGTTGCTGTCCCTCCAGATGAGTGGCTTGTTCTTCTGGCGTCCATGGGACGGTCAGCGCTCTTCTCCAACACCACAGCTCAAAGGCATTGATTCTGCTTCAGTTATCCTAATTCACTGTCCAACTTTCAGATGCATATTGCAACTTTCAGAAGGAACTGACATCACCATGGCTTGGATCCGGAGTCCTTTAGACTCTGAACTGATATTGTTTCTCTGTAGTGTTTTTGAGGGGTCCTTGATTTTTCCCCATGCAACATGTCTTTTGACTTCTTGACTGAGAAACAGAGAAAGAAACAGCTGCAAACATCCTTTACTAATTGGAATGTGTGAAGTATGAACCTACGAAATTGCAAGTTATCAAAGGAAATGGAATGCATAAATATCAACATCATATTATGCTTGGAATGTCAAATTGAGGAAGAATGGTGTTACAGTCATAGTAAAAAGGACCATTTCAAGATCTGTTTGGAAGTACAACGCTGTGATAGGATACTACCCATACCCACAAGGAACGTTAATACAACTATTATTCACATATACACAACAACAACCAAAGTCAAAGATGAGGAAATTGAGGATTTCTGTCTGTACTCTTTTTGCATCTGTAATTGATTGAACATGAATCAAGATTCATTAATAATAATTAATGATTGGAAAGCATAACTTTGAAACAAAAAAAGGACTGGTAATTGAAAAATATGGACTTGGTGACAGAAATGAGGTTATAGATCGCAAGATTGAATTTTATACAATTTAGTCATTGTAACGCAGTTTATCATTGCCTGTATCTTTGTAAAGAACACAAACGGCCACTACACACATGAACTCCACCTGAGGGACATTACCCGTGACTGTTGTGGTTGCTGCTGGGTGCTGTCGAGTCAGAGTCCTTTCGGAGCTAACCCTCCCGCAGGTTTGCTGAGGCAAGTGGTCTCCGGGGAGGAAACGGTGCAGAGCAGCCGGTGGGTACGAGCCGTGTGCAGGTAGCTACTGACCACTGAGCCACCTGACTGCCTCTAATCACATCAATCAATTGTAATTAACAAGAGTATGGATGAACGGTTCAATGGAAAGTCAGTATGATTTGTAAATTTTCATTCAGATAAAGAAAAGTCAGTTCCCAAAGAAAAAAAATTGTATGATTTCACTTTCATAAATACACAAGAAACATATAGAGACAGAAGTTTACTAGGGGTTATCAGAGATGGGAGGGAGGGGTTAGAGGGACGGGATTAAAACGAATGGAAAATGTCACAGTTGCATACTACAATTGTTATCAATAACTTATATAGCTGTAAAAAGTTGAAGTGGCAAAAATTGCCAAGTGCTATTACATCTACTACAACTCCCAGTGACCCTTAGACAACAGACACTTATGCTGTGCGCCCCCCACTCTCAGACATGCCCAAGCCCATGATTTGACAGACATATTTAAAATCATGTTTTAACAAAGAAGTCGGCATTTGACTGTGTGGATCACAACAAACTGTAGCCAACTCTGAGAAAAATGGGAATCCCAGAACACTTGATTATGCAAAAACTATACTTGGACCAGAAGGCAGTTGTTCGAACAGAGCAGGAAACACTGCGTGGTTCAAAATTGGGAAGGGCGTACGCCAGGGATGTGTCCTATCTCCATACCTTTTCAGTCTATACATGGAACAGATCATCCAGGAGGCTGGGCTGAAAGAGGAGGAATGTGGCATCAGAATTGAAGGAAGACTCAACGACCTGCGTTATGCAAATGACACTACCTTCCTTGCTGAAACTGAGAAGGACCTGAATCACTTGCTCCAGAAGGTCAAGAACAGCAGCCTTTAATATGGATTGAAGCTCAATGTTAAGAATACAAAGATTCCCACCACGGGACCATTTGGCAGCATCATGATAGATGGAGAAGAGACTGAGATTGTTAACAGCTTCAGTTTGCTTAGCTCCACAATCAACACTCTTGGTACCAGGAGCCAGGAAATCAGAGGTCAAATTACATTGTGAAAATCTGTTATCAGGCACCTCTCCAGAATACTGAAGAGCAACACTGTCAGTCTACAGACTAAGGAGCATCTAATCCAAGCCATGGTCTTTGCAGTTACTTTCTGTGCATCAGAGAGCTTGACAATAGCTAAGGATAACAGAAGAAAGATCGATGCCTGTGAGTTGTGCTGGAGAAGAGTAGTGAATATACTAAGACTACTAAGAGAGCAAACAGATCTGTCGTAGAGAAGGTTAAACCGGGCTGCCCACTTGAGGCAAGGATTTTGACACTCCATTTCACACACTGGATATATTGGCAGGAGGGACCAATCCTTGGAGAAGGACCTCGTGCTTGGAAGGGTGAAGGGACAGCGTAGGAGAGGAAGAGGCTGATTGACTGGGTCAGTGACTAGGGTAACGGGGATAGGTATGTTGGAGACAATAAAATTGGTCAGGATAGAGCAGAGTTCAGAGCTGCTGGACATAGGGTTGCTAGGAGTCGCAAGTGACTCACAACACATAACAACAACGGTACACACACAGAGGAAACCCGGCCTTGTAATAACGTTGACAGAGGCTGGAGCGATGAACCTACAAGCCACGGATGACAGGTGGCCTCCAGAAGCTGGAAGAGTCTAGGAAGGCCCCTTGGAGGAAGCACGGCCCTGCCGACAGCTGATCTTGGCTTTCTGGAATTGATCTTCTGTTGTTGTAAGCCTCCCAGTTTGTGTTGTTTTCTGACAGTGATCAGAGGAACCTCGTGCAGACGGCCTGCAGGTTGTCCGTGGCATTCAGCAAACCAGCTGCTCGACCGTCTCCTGTTCTCACTGCTCCCTGCCCTCCTGGGTTGCAGATTTGGGGCATTTGGGCCCATTCCCTCCAGTCATGCCCTCTGGTGTGTGGGTGGCTGCCAACCTCGGGCGCCCTGCTCCTCCTGGAGCGGCCTAGGGCACATTGAACGTCATTATTTGCAGGAGGCATTTACGGGGCACACTTTGTACACACATGGGGTTTACAATCCCTTTTATTAGTCATAAAATGGAAGGGGAAGTTGCAGTGTCCGCCTTCTTGGCAAAAAGCCACCCAAGGGGAGACCAGGCTCTGCTTCTCAGGCTCCAGTGCTCACCTGGCTCACCTGTTCTTGCCTCGCTGTGGGGCCTGGATCTAGGGGGATGGAATGGGAATACCCACGAGGCAGAGTGTTCATGCCTGAGACCTGAACACTCGTGGAGTGCAATGCCCGAGCTTTCTGGAGCAGAGGCAGGGGACGCTGAGGGTTTTGGCTAAGCTCTGAAAGGGCCCTACCTCTGACCCTTTTCAAGAGCGCAAGATAGTCGGCAAGGCCCAGGCTGACCTTGGCTGGCCCTTTGCCAGGTTCCAGGGCCCCACAGTATAGTCCCCACATCTGCGCTTCTGGAAGGGGGATCAGGGACCCAAACACAGCAGGGCTGGGAACCTGGGCTCCAAGCTTCTCTTCACCTCATTGGCAACCCTCATACCCAGGGAGCAGGCAGGTCTGGTCAGTGCTCCAACAAGCCCGCCTGGAGCTGGACTCCAGCCCTGACTCAGGCCTCCATCTCAGAGCCACATGCCCTCTCCCCACGGCCTGGGTGGGCAGGCACAGGGACCCTCAGCTATCCCTGCCCTGGTACACCTGCCCTGTCATCAGTCTTAGACAGGTCTGGGCCCCACGTTCTCACCACCCTCCCACTGTCCTTCTTGCCCCTTACAAACTCCCAGGACTGGGGCTGGTCATTGGCCAGCAGTGGCTGGCCTGTCTGGGGACAGCAGAGAGCACCACGCTTGTTCTCCAGACCCCCTGTCACCAGGCCAAGAATCAGGGGTACTGGGTACTTGAGGGGTGGGTTCCATGCTGGGAGCTGACGAGAGACAAGGTCACATCCCTCACAGAAAGCCTGGGGACAGGCCGACAGCCAGCACCTTCTGAAGACAGATCTGCCCGTGTCCCACTCACACTGCCCCTGTCTGCTCAGGACATGAGGGGCCTCATTTCCGAAAGGTGGGTCCTTGAACCTAGCTATCCAAACAGGTGACAGGTCAGGTGCCTGATAGGCAAAGATGTCCCCAAGAAGGGGACAGAATGGTCTACCAATAGTCTCGGGGTCTTCACCCCTAACAGCTCGGGAAGGGGAGGAGGGTGCCCCTATAGGCACCTGGGGCCGCTGACCCTGGGGTGTAGGAACTGAGTGGCCTGCGGCAGGCTCCTCTCTGTTCTCACCTGGAAAGGGAAGGGTAGGGGACTTTGGGGTGTGAAATTGCTCCAAGACCCCAGAACATGCTGCGTGGGATGGGGCCGAAGGGGATGGATTGGCACAAATGAGGCTTTCTGTCTGCACCCTTGGCCCCTGTTAGCCCCTCATACGCTCCTGGGGGAGGACTGAGTGGGGTCCCTGTTTGACCAGGAGGAGCATGTGGCCAGGGCTGGTCACAGGGCTGCAGCCCTCAGGGAAGGACCAGAGGAGGCAAGGGTCCTGGGGGTTACCGGGGGGGGGCCAGGCAGCTGAAAGCCAGGCCTGTGGCCAAGGGGACCTCAGGGGACCATGCTGGGCTTGGTCACTTGTAAGGCTGAGTTCTGATGGCACCAGAGGCCAAGAGCGACTTCAGGGGGGCACCCAGCTTGAAAGCTAGACACCTTGGAGTCCCCAGGTCAAAGCAACAGCCCAGCATCAGGGGTTTACCTGGCCTTAAAGGAGGGGACAGTGGGGAGAGCAGGCAGGGGGCAGGAGGGGGAGGCCTCCCCCAGCTCCCCTCTTGCTGATCTTCCCCCTCCCCCCGGCGAGAGGGAGAGAGTGGGGCCTCCACTCAGGTTCTGCTCTGGAAACCCAGCCTTCTCCAGCCCACCCCCACCCCAGAATAAATGGCCAGCCCACCATCCTGGTGAGGACAAGAGTGGTCATAACCACTCAGGGTGTAAAAGAAATTCCAGCTTTTATGACGGGGAGGAGGGGCCGCGGGCGGGGGAAGGGTCTGCGCTTTCCTCTCCAGCAGTGGGGTCCTGGGACAGAGCGCCCAGCAGGCTGAAGGTGGAGGAAGGGGCTTCCGGAGAAGGGGCCAGGGCTGGGGGAGGGGGCTGTGGAGGAGAGGAGGAAATTGAAACTGGCTGGGGCCCAGCAGGGCCTTAAAACAACACAGCTAAGATATCCTGGTCAGGGGGAGGGGTGGGGGCGCCTGACTGGCCAGGACTGGAAGGGTCCTTGGAGTTGGGGCCCAGGCGACTCAGAGGAGTGGGGAAGGGTCTTCAGGCCTGCGGGCACAGGACAAAGCCTTCGCCGTTTCCGCAGTCCGGTTACAGGAGCCGTGTGCATCTTGGTGGACCCTCACCAACCGCAGCCCAAATGCGCTCATCACCAGCCCTTTCCCTGCCCGGGGTGTGTGTCCAAAACAAGTCCAGCCCAGTCCGTCCTGCACCCCAGCTCCGGGCTCACCTCTGTTTACCGCCTCTGTGTTCAGGTTTAGGGCCGCCCCACCTGGAACAAGCCCAAGAGCCCTGTTCCCCACGTCTCTGCGGCACATTTTTGTCATTTTTACAATGTTTCCAACACTTTTTCATGAGACCTGCACACTTCCCAGGATCCCGCAGAGTCTGCATCTAGCTGTTCCGTGCTCCGGCGGCCGTGTGCGGGTGAGTTGGAACCAAGCCACGGCAGACCCTGCAGTGGGCTTCAGAGGCCGTAAATCACATGGCAGGAGATGGCCCATCTTCCCCTCATGGAGAGCCAGTCAGCACAGCACCTTACCACTAAGACACCGGACCAGAGCCACACGGCCACGGCGGAAGTGCCATCAACCACGTGAAGCTGGAAGAGACAAAGAAGGGTCCCTACTACCCCTCCCAATCAGATCCTTTTGGAAAACATGGCACTGTGGACACTGTGGCTCTGAACTTCTGGTCTCCAGACAGTGGGAGAAGCTGCTGACGTGTGGTGCTACGCTCGTCCTACTGTCAGGAAAGACAAACCCAGAACCAATGGTGTGCAGAGGCAGGGGAGGGGTCGGGGGCCACATCTCTCCCCAGATGTCCACGGTGGGACCTTTCCCCCCACAGAGTGAGGTCCAGGGAGAGGAGTAGACTGGCTGTTTCCTCCTGGGTGGGTGCTGGAGCCCAGTGGGCAGTTGTTGTCTTAGCCGTCCAGCAAGCGTGACAAGGGGCTCAAAGTACCAAGGGGTGGGCTGCCCCAAGGTCCTGCATATGTCCAGATCCTTGTCCCCAGATCCTGGCCCCAGGAATCCAGAACATCGTTGACAGCCCTGCATGGTCTGTGGGGGCCGGAACATAGAGGAGACGGAGCTTCTGAGAGTATGGCCAGAGTATCTGCCTGTTCCTGTGACTGTCCCCACGAGTGACTCAAAGCAGTGGACTCCCACACTTCACTAATCCCCGAAGCCTGCGGCCTGGAGCCTGCAGAGCAAGAAACAACTGTGTCCAGAGATGTGTGTGTGAGAGCGGAGCAGGACAGCTCAGATTCTCGAGATGAAAATGGCTGGCCGAGCCCCTCAGGACCCTGGCTCCCACTTCCTCCCTCCATTGTCCTTGTCCTGCATGCCTCCTGGCCATGTCATGCCCCACTCCGGGCCTGTGAGCTCACTGCACCCAGAACAACAGAGTCCCAGGACCAGCAGCACGGGCCCCCAGGGCTTCCTCCTTGGTCCCCACCTTCACAGCAGCCGTTGCCGTACCACCCCTTCTTACACAGGTGTTCTTGATGAGTCTGAACACCTTCCCTGAAGAGTTCCTCCACCTGTGCGTCTGCAGCACCCTAATCCACGAGAGCTGGAGACCCTGGGTTCAAAGAGAAGGTGACATGCCGCCCCTGGAGGCCACACGATCGTCCCCACCAGACGAGCTGGCCTCACCTCAGGCCGCTGGACGTGTAGCCACTGCTGTTCATGTCCAGTTAGCCCACTGGCCAGCCTGGGGTGGGCTCAGGGCATTACCCCAGCCTCTGTGGCTCTCGGTCCAGGTGCCTGACCAGAGGCCCAGAGCCCGAGCATTCCTGATCCTGGAGCCGGAGGCCGGGCCCAGCTCACCCTCAGCCAAGCCTCCTCTCTCCTAGTGTTTCAGAAACTTCTCCGATCTGCTCATTCGTGCTCACCATGTGACACCCAGCTGACTCCATGCTATGCTGATTCAGTGTGAAGAGAGACTGTACCCAAACTGTCACAGCAGAGGTGTTCCTGCAGACATCGGCCCTGCCCTGGCTAGAGTGAGGCCTGCCGCCACAGGACCCAGCAGTGCCTGTTATGAGCTATTGTTCCACCCAGTGCCCATGTGTGTGACCTGTCATCCCCCAGTGCCTGTGTGTGTGATCTGTCATCCCCCAGTGACCATGTGTGACCCATCATCCCCCAGTGCTTGTGTGTGTGACCTGTAGTCCCCCAGTGTCTTTTGTGACCTGTTGTCCCCCAGTGCCTGTGTGTGTGACCTGTTGTTCCACCCAGTGCCTGTGTGTGACCTGTCGTCCCCCAGTGCCCATTGTGACCTGTTGTTCCACCCAGTGCCCGTGTGCGACCTGGGCCTCTTTTGATGACCTCTGCATGTTCAGTAATTTTGTACACAGGATTTTCTATGTACACCATGTGAGACCCGTTAAGCTCAAGCAGAAGGGGCTAAGCCAGGTCGAGCTTGACTGAGACATCATTTCCAGAAGTGAACAGGCTTCCCCTTTTGCCATTCCGGCACTTTGGGTGGAACACTGCTGTCTAGCTACACTAGCAGGCCTCGGGCCAAGAAAGGAGCAAGAATATATAGGTCCTTCACAAAACATTGCCATATTCTGGGTAACTATATAGTTATAACAACCTAACAACTACTAAGAAAAGACTCACATAGTGTCAAGAAAGCAGAAATCTGCCTTAGTCATCATGAAAAAACATAACACTTCTAAAGAAGCAGACCCAATGAACACCACAGATAGAGAGAAGAAGTATGTTGATGTGGAGTTATATGAACAGCTACAGAAGAAGATACAAATGTTGAAAGAAACAATGAAAGTCAATAAGAGAGCAAATATCCCAGAGACAACAACCCAGAAGAAATATATTGATGAGGAAGAACTTAAACACCTATAGAAGAAAATGCAAAAGATGGAAGAAAGAATTGATGGTAAAGAAGAAGATGTGTCCAAGATGCTGGTAGCACAAAAAAGTAGAACTTAAGATATGGAAAAGAGGGTCAGTGAGCTGGAAGACAAGAGCCTCACTTGAAACAAACTAGAGGAAAAATCAGATATGAGATGTGAAGAAAATATTAGAATCATGTGGGTTGACATCAAAAGGAACAATGTTTGTATGGTTAGAATTCCAAAATGTGGGAGTGACAGGGAAGTCATGGAGAAAATTGTGGAAGAAGTACTAGAAAAAAATTTCCAGGTATTTTGAAAAATGGGGAAATTCATACTCAAGAAGAACAGTGAATACCAAATAGACTAGACACAAACAGTAAAACATCAAGGCATAATATTATGAAATTCTCAAGCTTAAAAAATACAGATAGAATACTAAAAGCAGTGGTGAGGAAAACCAGAGTCATCTACAAAGGAGAAACAATTAGATTAAGTTCTGATTTCTCAGCAGAAACCATGTGAAGTAGAAGACAATGGGATGGCATATACAGAAAGTTGAAAGGGGAAAAAAATTACCAGCCAATGATCCTAGACCCAGAAAATCTCTCCATCAAAATATGAAGGAGAAATTAGGTCCTTTGCAGAAAAGAAGGAACTTAAAGAATTTGTTAAAACAAGGCCCAAATAAATTTTAAGTTAAGTCCTTCACTTGGAAATGCCAAAAGAAAGTGGACAGACCATAGTAACCAGAAACAACAGAAAAAGAAACATGGCAAATGGCAACAGTAAAACCTGGCCTGACAATAATCACACTTAATATGAAAAGACTAAATGTGCTGATCAAGAGAAAAAGAGTAGCAGAATGGATAAAAGCCCAAAGCCTATCCATATGTTGCTTACAAGAGACACATCTCAAAAATGGACAGAAAGACAGACTCAACATCAAAGACTAGGGGGAAAAACATGAAGAAGAGTGAAACTGTACAATCAGCCAATGACCTTATGATGTATCAAGGGCACCGCACCGAACTGTATTCACTTTCTTCTCACATGGTACATTTTCCAGAATCGATCATGTATTAGGGACACAAAACAAGCCTCAACAAACTAAAAACCATTGAAATAATACAGGGTATCTTCTCAGAACACAGTGCCATAAAACTAGAAATTAGCCAGAGAAGGGTAAAGCTTGCAAAACCACGCATGTGAAAATTAAATAACTCTCTACTAGAACATGATTTGGTTATAAATGATATAAAGAATGAAATAAAAAGATTTTTTGAAACAAATGAAAATGAACCTAAAACAAACCAAACCTCTGGGATGCAGTTAAGGTAGTCCTCAGGGGGCAGTTCACAGCAATAGGCACACACATTAAAAAGGAAGAAAGAAGAAAAATCAACGATCAAACTCAACATCTTCATTACATAGAAAAAGAACAGCAATCTAATCCTATAGCCTCTGGAAGAAAAGAAATTCTAAGGACAAGAGCTGAAATCAATGATATAGAAAACAGAAAAGAAAAATTGAAACCATTTATAAGACCAGGCGCTGGTTTTTCAAAAGGGTCAATAAAATTTATAAACTGCTGGCAAACATACCAAAAGGGGGGAAAAGACACAGATAACTCAATTAAGAAATTACAGAGGTCACACTCATGTTTATCACAGCTTTGTTCACAATAGCAAAGAGCTGGAAACAACCCAGGTGCCCATCAACAAACGAATGGATAGAGAAGCTGTGGTATATTCACATAATGGAGTACTATGCTGCATTGAAAAACAAAGAACTCATGAAATATTATACAAAATGTATTATCCTGGAGGACATTATGCTGAGTGAAGTGTTTCAGTCACAAAAGGATAAATATTGCACAGTGCCACTGTTGTAAAATGGGACTGACATTGGTGTTGAGGGGAGACTGAGAAAGAGGGAATAAATAATGTATACTGCATTGTATACTGCAATGTATACTATCTGTGTTTCATTGACTATACAAAGGCATTTGACTGTGTAGATCATAACAAACTATGGCTGACTCTGAGAAGAATGGGAATCCCAGAACACTTGATCGTTCTAATGTGAAACCTATACTTGGACCAGGAGGCAGTCATCAGAACAGAGCAAGGGAACACTGCATGGTTCAAAATTGGGAAGGGCATACGCCAGGGATGCATCCTATCTCCATACCTTTTCAACCTATATGCAGAACAGATTATCCGGGAGGTGGGGCTCTATGAGGAGAAATGTGGGGTCAAGATTGGTGGATGATTTATCAACAACCTGCGTTATGCAGATGACACAACCCTGCTTGCTGAAACTGAAGAGGACCTGAAGCACCTGCTGCAGAGTGTCAAGGACTGCAGCCTCCAATATGGATTGAGGCTCAATGTCAAGAAGACAAAGATTCTCACCACTGGACCAATTGGTAGCATCAGGATGGATGGTGAAGAGATTGAGATTGTACACAGCTTTAGTTTGCTTGGCTCCATAGTCAACAGTCTTGGCACCAGCAGCCACGAAATTAAAAGGCGCATTGCCATGGGAAAGACTGCTGTTAGGGACCTCTCCAAAGTACTGAAGAGCAATGGTGTCTCTCTGGAGACGAAGGTGCATCTGATACAGGCTATGGTCTTCACAATCACTTGTTATGCATCAGAGAGTTGGACAATGACCAGGGAGGATAGAAGGAGAATTGATGCCTTTGAGCTGTGGTGCTGGAGAAGAGTATTGAGAATACTCAGCATACTGCATTGAAACAGATGAGGGAGAAAACTGTTTAAAAGTGATGTATGATTGGGTGATATGGTTATGACAAGAGTCCAGAATGAAGGTTGCATAGTGGAGTGTACTGGGGCTGGGGTGGTGGGGTATTGTATACCAATGAAAGAATTTTTTTACTTTTCAAAGAGAAGAGCGAAATGGGGGAGGAGTGGGCAGTGAGAAAAATGCAATAATGAATGACTGGAAATCCAAAATCTCTGTAAACATTCATTAAAATTAATAAAATAAAATAAATTTTTAAAAAAAGCAATATATGATTAGGTATTGTTATCATGACAGGAGTCCAGAATGAAGGCTACATAGTGTAGTGGACATGGGGGGAGGGATTGCATAACAATGAAAGAATTTTTCTTTTACTTTTCAAAGAGAACAGTAAAGGGGGGAAGGGTGGGCAGGGAGAAAAATGCAACAATGAAAGAATGAAAAAAAAAAGAAATCACAAACAAGAAGCTTAAAAAAAAAGAGAAATGATAGAGTGACATCACAAAAGAACCAGAGGAAATTAAATCAACAATATCAGAATACTATGAAAAGCTATGTTGTTGTTGTTTAATGCCATCGAGTTGTAGATGACTTACAGCGACCCTATGAACGAACAGCCTGAGCACTGTTCGTACATAGAGTTTCCAGAGGCAAGCCATTTCGGAAGTGGATGCCGCTCCTGCTTCCAGTGAAAAGCTATACCCTGATAAATTAAGTAAACCTACAGGAAAGTGACAAATTTCTTGAAATTCATGCTCTACCCAGATTGACAAAAACAGATAAAGAGCACTTGAACAGACACATCATGAAAGAAGAAACTGAGCATGTCATAAAAAGACTTCCCCATAAGAAAAGTCCTGGATGAGATGACTACACACAGCTGAATTCTAACAAACATTCGGAAAGTTGAAAAAGAAGGAACACATCCAAAGTCATTCTATGAAGCAAGCATAACCCTAACACCAAAACCAGGCAAAGATATTACAAGAAAGAAAACTACAG
Organism: Elephantulus edwardii; assembly: GCF_000299155.1. Lineage (NCBI taxonomy): Eukaryota > Metazoa > Chordata > Mammalia > Macroscelidea > Macroscelididae > Elephantulus > Elephantulus edwardii. The sequence continues at coordinate 2,213,007 of NW_006399876.1, read as the reverse complement.
AACAGAACAATATATTTCATGAATATAGATGCAAAAATCCTTAACAAAATCCTAGCCAATAGAATCCAAAAATACATCAAACAATTCATCATGACCAAGAGAGATTCATAACGGTATGCAAGGATGGTTCAACATAAGAAAAACAATCAAAGTAATTAACCGTATTAACTAAGAAAATAACAAGAAACATCTGATCTTAGCAATTAATGTATAAAAGGATTTGACAAAACCCAACACCTTTTTCTGATAAAGAAACTCAGCAAAATTGGAATAGAAGGGAATTTCCTCAATATCGTGAAAGGTACATATGTAAAACCAGGAGCCAATATCATTCTCAAAGGAGAAAGACTAAAAGCATTTTCCTTGCAAACAGGACCAGACAAGAATTCCCACTGTCGTCACTTCTATTCAATATTGTACTGGAAGTGCATGCTAGGGCAATGTGACAAGAGAAGGAAATAAAAGGCATCCAGATCGGCAAAGAGATGGTTAAACTGTAGCCATAAGTAGATGATATGATAGTGTACACAGAAAACCCCAAAAATCCAACAAAAAAAACCCAACACTGTTACAGCTAGTAGGTCAGTGTAATAGAGTGGCAGGATATAAGAGCAATATTAAAAATCCAGCGAGATTCCTCTACAGTAGCAGAGAACTCAGAGAAAGAAACCAAGAAAGCAGTACCATTTAAAATAATAACCAGCCACAAATTGTGATACTTGGGAGTGAATCTAACTAGAGACACAAAAGACCTGTACAAAGAAAACTACAGAACATTTTCATGAGACACAATAAAAGACTTAAATAAATGGAAAAATGTGCCCTGTTCATGGATCGAAAGACTCAATATTGTGAAAATGACAGTCTTGCCAAAAGCAATGTACATATTCAACACAATCCAATACAGATACCAAATTAATTTTTCAAGAAGATCAAAAGGGAAAATTGTCAAGTTTATTTGGAGAGGAAAGAGAGCATGAGTAAGCAAAGCACTTCTAAAAAACAAAAATGAAATGGGATGAATATCACTCCCTAGCCTCAAAACCTACTACACAGCAGTAGTAACCGGAACATCATGATACTGGTACAATGACAGGCGCATAGACCTATGGAACAGAATTGAGAACCCAGAAATGGACCCATCTATCTATGGTCAACTGATATTCCACAAGGAAATGAAGTCTATGAAATGGGGAAATGACAACCTCTTCAACAAATGGTGCTGACAAAACTGGACTTCCACCTGCAGAAAGCTGAAACAGTACCCACATCTCACACCACTCACAAAAAATAACTCAAGGTGGATCAGAGACCTGGGAGTAAAGCCTAAAACCATAAAGTTCATCAGAGACAAACTGGGATCAAGCTTAGACAGCTTAGTCTATGGTATAAACAGATTGCCAAATACAGCCAGGAATGCTCACACTGGAGAGGATAAAAATCGATGAATGGGACCTTCCAAAGACTAAATCCCTATATGTGTCAAAAACTTTTTTCCAACAGAGTGAAAAGAAAACTTACTGACTGGAAAAAAAACATTTGGCAATACCATTTCAGACAAGGGTCTCATATCAAAAGTTTACAGAATCCTACAGGGCCTTAAAAAGAAAGAAAAGACTGATCACAAAATTAAAAAATGGACAAAAGACACAGAAAGAATTTTCACGGAGGAAGATAATTCAGATGGCCAACAGACACATGAAGAAATGTTCAAAATCAATGGCAATAAGAGAGCTGCATATCAAAACCACAATGAGATACTATCTCACCCCAGTAGCAGTGGCAAAGTTTAACAGGACAGTAAGTAATAAATCTTAAGTAAGTAATAAGTGTAAGTAATAAATGTTAGAGAGGATGTGGAGCGATAGGAACTCTTATACACTGTTGGTGATTGTAAAATGGTACAACCACACTAGAAGGCAGTTTGGCATTTCCTCAAAAAGCTGAACATAGAAATTTCATATGGCCCAGCTATTCGCTATTCCACTGCTTTGAATATACCCTGAGAAAATGAGAACTGAAGCACAAATGGAGACTTGTACACCAATGTTGATAGCAGCACTATTCACCATAACAAGAACATGAAAACAGCCCAAATGTCCAACCACAGTTAAATGGATTGAGAAACTGTGGTACATTCACACGATGGAGTACTACACAGCACACAGGAACAATGATCTTGTAAATTACTACCTAACTTGGGAGGGATTGGAGAGCAGACCATTATTGCAGAAGGTGTACGGGGATCCAAGTTGGGGGAAAAGTGGGAGCAGGAGGGTGAAGATGGGCGGGAGCGGGTGTGGTTAATCATAGGGTCACACAATTTGATAAGTGCAGGGAAAGGTGGGTGAAGCAAATGGGAAAGATCTGGTGGGAAAATCAATGTATAAGAACTTTGTAAATCAACTATTATAAAGAAAACCCAATAAACTTTGTAAACTTTAAAAAAAAGAAAGGAAAATCAAGTAACAGAATGCAGAAATTATCAAATAATATAACTAATATCACATGGAAATTATGTCTTGCTGAAGATAATTAAAAATTGCTGAAATGTACATCACCAGGGAACTACGAGTCCTCCTTCCTAGTCTGGAAACACTGAAGAAACCTGTCTATCATGAATACCCATTCTGACATTTCAAATCTGCTAGCACAGTATGATAAACTGACAGACAAACGGTGGCTACACATGAAATGAGTGAATGTTATGACATCAAAATTATAACTCAAATAATTTAAAACATTAAAAATGTAGAGAAGATAAAGTGAAAGAAATGAAGAGAGCTGAACAGATTTAAAGGGCAGCTTGAGAAAATAAAACAAAGATACAGGCCATGGTCTTTGCAATCACTTGTTATGCATCAGAGAGTTGGACAATGACCAAGGAGGATAGAAGGAGAGTTGATGCCTTCGAGCTGTGGTGCTGGAGAAGAGTATTGAGAATACCATGGACTGCTAGGAAAACAAACAGATTTGTCCTGGAAGGGTTAAAC
>NW_006399876.1:2207069-2209264 GCF_000299155.1 Elephantulus edwardii | reverse complement strand
GAATGAATGAATGAATGAATGAATGGAAATCCAAAATCTCTGTAAATGTTCATTGAAATTAATAAAAAATTTTTAAAAAAGGAAAAAACCCACCAACCTTACTTTGTATTTATAAAGGCATTTGGTCACCAGTCTGGGCTGCTTTCCAGTCCTGGAAAATGAGTGGAGGGGCCAGATTCTGCCAAAGTGTGTGTTCAGGCTTTTGGCTGAGACTTGGCTGCGACTGTTGCTCGCAACGGGGTATGAGCTGCTTGGATTTGCCTGCTTCGTATTTGAAAAGGCATTTGGCGTGCTTTTGGATTCTATTGGCTAGGATTTTGTTAAGGATTTTTGAAGCTAGATTCATGAGAGGTGTTGATCTATAGTTTTCTTTCTTGGTAATATCTCTGCCTGGTTTTGGTATTAGCGTTATGCTTGCTTCATAGAGTGACTCTGGAAGTGTTCCTTCATTTTCAATTTTTATAAGTAATTTAAGTAGAATTGGTGATAGACCCTCTCTGAATGTTTGTTAGAATTTACCTGTGAAGCCATCTGGTCCAGCACTTTTCTTATGGGGAAGTATGACCTGCTCAATTTCTTCTTTTGTGATGGGTCTGTTCAAGTATTCTATAGCTGTTCTTGTCAATCTGGGTAGAGTACGAGTTTCAAGGAATTTGTCTATTTCCTCTAGGTTTTCTTAATTTGTCAGAATATAGTTTTTAATAGTATTCTGATATTGCTGATTTAATTTCCTGTTTCCATTGTGATGTCACCTCTATAATGTCTTAATCGAGTTGTCTGTATCTTCTCTTTTCCTTTTGTTAAACTTGCCATGGTGTTGTCAATTTTATTGACCCTTTCAAAAAACCAGCACCTAGTCTTAGTGATGGTTTCAATTTTTTTCCTGTTTTCTATCTCATTTATTTCAGCTCTTATTCTTATAATTTCTTTTCTTCCAGAGGCTGTAGGATTATATTGTTGATCTTCTATTTTATCTTTTTTCTATTTGCTGAAAGTGTTGAGTTAGATCATTGATTCTTCTTCTTTCTTCCTTTTTTATGTGTGTGCCTATTACTACAATGAACTGTCCCCGGAGGACTGCCTTAGCTGTGTCCCAGAGGTTTTGGTAAGTTGTATAAAAAAATAATTCATATGACCAAGTGAGATTCATAACAGATGTGCAAGGATGGTTCAACATAAGAAAAACAATCAAAGTAATTCATGATATTAACAAAGTAAATTACAAGAACCATATGATCTTAGCAATTGATGCAGAAAAGACATTTGACAAAATCCAACACCCCTTCCTGATAAAGACACTCAGCAAAACTGGAATAGAAGGGGATTTCCTCAACATAGTGAAAAGCACATATGCAAAACCAAGGGCCAACATCATCCCCAATGGAGAAAGACTAAAAACATTTTCCTTGCAAGCAGGGACCAGACAAGGATGCCTACTATCACCACTTCCTTTTGATGTTGTAATAGAAGTACTTGCTAGGGCAATACAACAAGAGAAGGAAACAAAAGGTATCCAGATCAGCAAAGAGATGCTTCAGCTGTTGATATATGCAGATGATACGATAGTGTACACAGAACTCAACAAAAAAAAACTGTTAAGAGTTAATAGGCCAATTAGAGTGGCAGGATATAAGATCAATATCTAAAAATCAGTAGGATTCCTCTACAGTAACAAAGAGAATTCAGAGAAGGGAATCAAGAAAGCAATACCATTTACAATAGCCAACCACAAATTGAGATACTTGGGAGTGAACGTAACTAGAGATACAATAGACCTATACAAAGAAAATTACAGAACATTTCTTCAAGACCCAATAAAAGACCTAAAGAAATGGGAAAATGTGCCCTGTTCATGGATAGGAAGACTCAATACTGTGTAAATGACAGTCCTCAGCCCATCTACCTATGGTCAACTGATTTTTTACAAGGAGATGAAATCAGTTAAGTGGGAAAATGACAGCCTTTTTAACAAATGGTGTTGGCAAAACTGGAAAAATATCTGCAGAAGACTCAAGCAAGATCCACACCTCACTCCATATACAAAAACCAACTCAAGGTGGATCATGGACCTAGGACTGAAACCAAGGACTATAAACTTCATTAAAGAAAAGCTTGGATGAATTCTAGTAGTCCTAATCCAAAACATAAACAGTCTTCCAATTATCCTGAAAAATCTACAACCAGGAGAAAATAAA
>NW_006399876.1:2200318-2206239 GCF_000299155.1 Elephantulus edwardii | reverse complement strand
AAAAAATGGATAAATTATGTACACTGCATTGAAACAGATGAGGGAGAGAAAAGTTTAAAAGCGATATATGATAGGGTATTACGGTTATCTCAGGATTCCAGAATTAAGGTTGCATAGTGGAGTGTATTCAAGGCGGGGGGGTGGGGGGATTGTATACCAATGAAGGAGTTTCTCTTTTGCTTTTTGAAGAGAGGCGGGAACTGGTGGTAGGGGCAGGTAGAGAAAAAAGTGCAACAATGAATGAATGGAAATAAAAAAATATCTGTAAATGTTCATTAAAATTAATAAAATAAAATTGGGAAAAAAAGTCAGACTGATCAGAAGGGGGGGAAAAGCCCTGAATCTGTACCATTACGAATAAACAAATGATGGATTGAGGAAGCACGTAAGTGGGAAGAGTTAGACAAATTCTTATGCAGAATTCCAAATAATTAGGAAAAAGTTTTTTCAAAATAAAACTGTATTTTGTGAATAGGGCAACTCAAAGACTCTGTATATAAGTAAAACATTGTTTGGCCTCAAGGCTCAGGTGAAGATGGTGAGGCTTCATCTTAGATACTTTCGGCATCTTGCCAGGAGGGTTTAGTCCCTGAATAAGGTCAGCACGCTCTGAAGAGCCGAGGGTCACTGAAGAAGAGGAAGCCAGTCAGCCAATGAGACGCTTCGGCCCAGAATCCAGCTGTGGGCCGGTGCCCAGCACAGACAGTGAGGACGGTGCAGGATGGACACTTTCATCCTGTTTGACCTGGGATCTCTGTGTCCCAGCTGACAGGACGGCCCCTAGCAATAGCAGAAGTGCTTTACATTGTTAAATGAGGGGACCTGGCACACACCTGTAGCACTCGGAAGTTTCTTGGTCTCACACGTGAAGGTTAGGGACCTCTATCATGCTTTCCTGGGATACACATCCAGCTCTGGATCAGCTGTGGGGCAGATGCTGAAAGAGGAAGGCATGATGGCAAGAGCTAACTGGGAAGCTGGCTGGACAGCGGACCTGTGCCCACTCCTCTGAGGGCTTCCATCACAGCCCCCCTCCATGCCTAGGGTTGGGGTGTAGGCTCTGGCACTAGCCGATCTGTTTGGCTCAGAGCCGTGTACTCCGGATCCTGACCCTGGGGTGCAGGTGTCTGTGGTGCGCTAACACTGTGGGGCGGGCTTCTGGAGTCCTGAGCCTGGGCACTTGCCAGGTGTCTGACAGGGAAGAAGGGCCAGTCTGATGCCTGTCACCAGGAAGGGGCTTGTACCCACAGGTGCAGGCTCTTTGTTCTATATGGTGGGGGCCCACCAGCTCTCCTCCAGTGGTTCCTGCCAGCCCAGAACTTGCCCAACCATAGGCCAAGCTGGGCACAGCACCATGTTGGGTTGCTGAGACCTCCCAGCCTCCTCCACCTCCGCCTGTTCCATCCCCAGAGATGCCAAGGGCTCCGTTGTGGTGCAAAGACCTGGAAAGGGAGCAGTGAAGCGATGTCCAGGAGTCAGAGGGCCAGTCAGTGGCCCTGGAGTATCCCAAGCCCCTCCTGCTCCAGCAGGTGCCTCTGTAAATTCCCTGAGAGGGGTGCTCCGGAGTCCCCCTTGGCCCTGTGCACCACCGGAAGGCACAGGCATTTGGGAAACAAGAAGAGCGGGCCAGGACCATAGCGTGGGTCATAGTGGAAAGCCTTGAGTGGGAAACCTGGGTCTGGTAGTTCAAGCATCCAGTCAGGGCATTTCTGGGGTCCTCCCAGGTATGAGGGGCAGCCCCTGTATGCCCAGCTCCTCCCCAGGGCTTTTCAGTGAGAGCTGAGGGTGGGGAGGATGGGAATGGCTGCAGGGCAGCAGTCCAGACTGGGTACCATAGACCTGAGGTGTCTCTGCTGGTGGCAGCATCCCACACCCACACCTTCAGGCACTGCAGAGGTGCTGGGGAATCCAGGACAAAGACATTCCTAGAAGTCTGCTCAACTGGCTTTTGGGGCCTCATCTTCACCCCACTGCTGTCAGTGAATGACATGAGGGATCAAGGCTCAGGCATGGTGATCAGAGCCCAACCCCGGCCTGAGCCGTTCTCTACCCAGATCCCTGTGAGCATCTACCAAATCTCTCCCCAAACCTAGAACATTCCCAAATCTCACCTTGTCTCCAGGGTCAATTCCAAGGGAGCTTGTCAGCCAACAATGTTTTAGATGCTAAAGGCCTGAGCAGTGCTCTGCTGACCATGTCCTTCTCCCTACTGGCCAAAGTGGGGTCCTGTGGACATTGCATGGGGGCTCAGTATAGGGCTAGGGACCCCAAGAAGTAAGTGAGCTCTATACCTAGGACACATCCCAGCGTCCTTACACTTGTAGTAGCTAGTTGAGGGGGCATTTCCCCATGGGATGTCTGGCGCACCTCAGTAGTGATGTGGGAAGTCCACCCTGGGACTGACTGTTAGCTCATTTTACACCTCAGGCAGGGGAAGGACAGAAATCGGAGACTCAAAGCAAAGGGTCACCTGTGCCCTTGAATCGACAATGACAGGCGACTTAACGCAGGAAGATCTGAGGTCTACTCCAGATTTGGACACCCCAGTTGCAGTGCATACCTAGCTACCACCCGAAATTTGGCTGTGATGGGCGGAGGGTGTGAAATGAAAGAGGAGGTGAGGCAACAATCTCAGCCACAGGAAACAAGCCAAAGAGGGTCTGCTGTCACAGCACCCGGTGTCCACCCACTGCGCACCGCTGACAGGGAAGAGGATCCTGGGGCAATGGGTGCCCTTCCATTCCCCGCCCAGACGCCGTATGCACCTAACGCTCACCAGTTAGTCATCAGCACAGTGCAGGGTCCTCACCTGTCCCGAGGATGAGGACCACAGGATTTTCAACCTCACACTTCGCACATCCACCTCAATGCACTCCCGCAAATCTGAGTATTTGTCTGTCGAGATGCACCCCACAATCATTCAGAGCATCCAGTCAGAGAGTCACTCATTCGTGTTTCCAAGGACTAGTCTAGCCCAGAGCTCTCCTGAGGGTCCAACTCACCCAAGAGGGATGCAGCACACAGCCCGAGAGCAGGGTTTCAGGAGGGCTGGGGACCTTGAGAGTGAGAAAGTCCTTATTCTACCCAAGCTATGGAGCAGAACAGAAGGTAGGGAGTCACAAGGACATACTTCGGGAGCTGATGGGTCCCAGTACCTTTGGGTGAGCGCAAAGGAAGACTAGAGAATGGAGGTCTGACGCTGCAGAGTATTGCATGCCAAATACAGGGTCAAATGGGAAAAACATTTGGTCTTGGGAGCAACCCCACAGTGTGTCCAGCTCCCTCCCGGCTGAGATTGATGGACTGAGGGTGTGGAGAGCACAGAGAGCCAATGGGGACCGCTCCCAGCAGCTTCCCACATCCGCGGGTAGACCAGGGTGCAGTGGTTATAGGAGACCCTCAGGGATGCAGACACTCCACCACAATGCACAGACCTGCACCTGCCCGCTTATCGGTGACACATCGGAACCCACATTTGTCAGGGAGTGGAACCATGTTCTCACAGTTCTGGGTGCTGCTCAGAGTGCACCCACAAACCTTAGAGCTGCATGCCCCGTTCAATGTGCACACTTACCAAAACTGCTACCCAGGATCTTGGAACATTCTCTGATTCCAGACGTGACAGTAAAGACCATGCTAGACACCCCCATCAAGACAGCCCACCGCGATGCCTTGGTTCCAAGGGTCCGCAGGGGTGTGACTGCTCCTTGGAGAGGCACCTGCATGGTAAGCAGAGATACAGCTGCACCCCAGTCTTGTCAGTGAGTGAAAGGTGGGTCTCATCGTGTGCCTGGCAAGAAGATCTAGTGAACCCCTAAACCTGCTATCTACACTCTACATTCCTAGCTCGCCCAACACATGTTCCAAGACTGTTCTCACTGCAAAACATTGCCAAGGCCCAGACACCCCTCCAGGGACCCCTCAGGGCTCTGTCCTTGACCATTAGCATCTCCATTCAGTCCTCTTTCAGATGCTAAAGGTGGGGCGGGGCCCTGTTTTCTTGAGGTCTCCATGGACACCAGGGCTGTGCTGGACAGGGCACACTCCACACTGATCCTTGTGGGCGTCCCTCAATCGCCCGAGAGCTGTGGCTCAGTGAGGGTGAGGTTCCCTTTGCACAGTCAGAGCCTGGGACCCGGCATTGTGACACAGTGGGGCACCACTGAGGTTCAGGGTACCCTCGAGTGCACACCACAAGTGGCTTCTTCTTGGAGTCTGCGCCACCCCCCAGGTCATCTGTGTATAGCAAGGGGATCCCGTCATATCCTGCGTATGATGATAGCTTTGGAACCTCAAAGCCCAGTTTCCACATGCACTTCAGCGTGTGTGTTTCTCGAGACTGCGCCCCGTAATCTCGAATATCCCCCCAGTGCAGACACAGCGCCTGCGATTACTCCTCACACCCACACCTGAGACTCAGTCACTTGTGTCTCCATTGGTTGGTCAATTGCAGTGTGCTGTCACCTGGGCTCCCACCCCACAGCAGTGGGGTACAACTGGCACGACGTGAGTGAGGCTTTAGTACAAGACTGAGGTCCCCCTAAGATGAGAGGGTCATTATCCTTCCTCAGCGATAGCACAGGACTGAAGTTGAGGGGTTCAGAATACATGCTTCAGTCCTCACATGTCTCCCATGTGTTCAGGTGCACAAAACTTAAAGACTGGAGCCTGGAGATCAAATGCAGTGTAGTTCTACTTAATGCAAGACTGGGACTTCTTTGATTTGGGGAGAAAACACAGGGTGTGCCCAGCTCCATCCTGGGCTGTGTGGTCTGATAGGCTGAGGGTGTGGGCATGACAGGGGCCGCAAGGCGGCAGCCTGACCATGGGTTAAAGAGGTGAATGGGTACCTCGCAGCAGCTTCCGGGGTCTGAGTGTAGACTGTGACGCGGTGGTTTTAGGTGAATCTCAGGTACACAGACACCCCACCAGGATGCACCAGCAAACAGCTGCCTATTAATCCGTGACACATCGGACCCATATTTGTCAGTGAGTGGAGCCACGTTCTCCTAACGTTCCTGCGTGCTGTTCACAGTGCACCCACAAACCTCAGACTGCATGCCCTGTTCCGTGTGCACGCTTACCAAAACTGCTACCCAGTATAGTGGGGAGCATTCCCTCACTCCAGACATGACTGTGAGGACCATTCATTGCGCCCTAATCTAGACAGCACACCATCACAACTCCACCCCACTGAAGCTGGTTTGAAAGGCCAAATGCCTGGGGGAGGATATGCTTTGTGGCTGCTCTGCTCTGGGCACAGGCCACTCTTCTAGCCCATCACTGAGGGTTGTTGTGGCCACCCGCTGGGCTGTGGTCTGTTCTGTGGAAAGTCTCTCTGGGATGTGGGCGCCAGGACTAACATCCCACCCCAACACCCTTACCCTGGGGTGATTGAGATGATGGTACATTTTGCGTGGGGCAGGGCTGGGGCTGTGAAGAGGTCAGCCAGACCTAATGCTGGCTCGTAGTCCCATCCCGTGTGAAGGTATGACAAAAGTTGGAGAAATGAGAAGTCATGCTACATGGGGTGGACTAGAGGGCAGGCAGGACTAAGGGGGTTGTGGGTTGAACAGGGGGCCGCGGGCTCTAAAGCAGAAAGATTTGTCGTCAGTCCTTGGGAATAGAGACCACACCATGAGCCCACCTGTTCCCCCCAGGGTTGTACTGACGACCTGAGGGCGTATGCCGCAAAGTGCGCCCTGGGCCCGCGTGCCGCGCGGCGGCTTCCTGCAGCTCACACACAGGCCCGAGGAGGGTCTTCTGTGCCCGTGATCCCGGGCTGCGCGGGGTTTACCTTGGGTTTGTGCGGATTCAAGCCATGCACGCTCCTCCATCCCACACCGGATGCCCCGGGACTTCAGCCGTCACCCCACGGGTCTTCCGGGGCCCACGTGAACTGGTTTGGGGGATCACGTTAC
>NW_006399876.1:2196107-2200206 GCF_000299155.1 Elephantulus edwardii | reverse complement strand
CAGACACACCCCGAGTGGTCACAGAGCACCCACCCCTGAGGGTCAGCCATGTGTGTCAACTCTGACCACATTAGCCCAGGGTTCTGCCCCCTGTGGTCCCCCTCCCAACTGAGGTGCAGTAGACGCCCTGAGAGCTGGGGCTCAGCATAGAGCTGGCCTTCGCCAGGATGAGAGGGTCCTTGTCCCCCTCTGCCATGGAGCTGACAGAAAGTGAGGGGTCAGAGCACATATTTGACGACCTCAAGGGTGCCCGTGGCTTCGGGTGGACAAAGACTGACAACTGTAAGGTGGAGAGCGGATGCTGCCTGGGTCCCCTGCGCAATGCAGGAGTATGGGGGCTGCCTTTGGTTTGGGGACGATCCCCGGTGTGCCCATCTCCCTCTCACCTGTGGAGTTATGTGAGGAGGTTGTGGAGACCAGAGTGGCCGCGAGGCGGCAGTCCGACCCCGGGTTGGAGAGCTGAATCACGACCGCCCGCAGCAGAGTCCCGGGTCCGCGTGGAGACCGCAGGCGCGGTGGTTCCAGGGGTTTGCAAGTGTGTGACTGCTCCTTGGAGAGGCACCCGAGCGGTTAGCGGTGACGCAACAGCACTCCACTCTTGTCATTGAGTGACAGGTGGGTCTCATCGTGTGCCTGGCCTGAAGATATAGTGAACCCCTAACCCTGCTATCTACACTCTACAGTGCAGCTCCCCCAACACGTTTTCCAAAACTGTTCGCCTCGCCCCAGCACATTCCCGAACCCCAGACACCCCTCCAGGGACCCCTCAGGGCTCTGTCCTCGACCACTAGCATCTCCATTCAGTCCTCTTTCAGATGCTAAAGGCCGGGGCGGGTTCTTGTTTTCCTGCAGTCTCCATGGACACCAGGGCTGTGGTGCAGGTGCACAGCCCATACTGATCATTGTGGGGGTCAAGTATACCTCGAGAGCTGTGGCTCAGTGAGGGTGAGGTTCCCTTTGCATAGTCAGAGCCCGGGACCCGGCCTCGTTATGTGTGAGGGGTCTCTGTTAAATGGGAATGTTCCCCATGGGGTGGTCCATGTTCCTAATTGCAGTAGCCCTTGGACTTTGGCAATTACACCCCAGGAACCCCTGTTGGCCTCCTGGTCCCATCTCAGGTCACAGACAGAAGTTGAAGCATTGAGAAGACATGACTGGGGAACCCACGAGTTCTTATGATTGCAGGAGACCACCGGGTAGACTGTATGAAGAGATTCCCGCCTGCGCAGAGTACCCCTTTCAGGAGGTTTTAGGGTCCAACCTCGATTTTGGATGGCATCCAGTGCATGCTCTGTCCCTCCTTGGATTTGCTGTGATGAACAGAAGATACGCACATGCAGGACTGAAGCATAATCCCCGACCAGCAACTGGCCACCACACTCTGGGGCACCACTGAGGTTCCAGGGGATATGGGGCTCCACACCACAGGTGGATTTTCAGATGCACACCTCACTAGTCATCAGAGCATAGCATGGGGATCCCATCATAGCTTGTATATGGTGATCACCATGTAACCTCAAAGCCCTGTTCCCACTTATAGCTCTGTGTGTGTGTGTTTCTCGAGACTCTATCCCTACTCTAAGAACATCTATCCTTTGCAGACACACCGCTGGCAATTACTACGAACACCCACACCTGAGACTCAGTCACTTGTGTCTCCATTGGCCAGTCAATTGCAGCGTGCTGCCACCTGGGTTCCCACCCACAGCAATGGGGTGCAGCCAACACCTTGTGAGCTGGCCATCAGTACAGTATTGAGGTCCCCCTAAGGTGAGGGACTCATCATCCTTTCTCAGCTATGACACAGGACTGAAATGAGGGGTTCAGAATACATGCTGCAGTCATCACGTGTCCCCATGTGTTCAGGTGCACAAAACTTGAAGACTGGAGTCTGGAGATCTAATGCAGTGTGGGGGGCCTCCTGCTCAATGTAGTATTGGGGACTCCTTTGTTTGGGGAAGCAAACCTAGGATGTGCCCAGCTCCCAGGTTGTGGACTAATAGGCTGAGGGTGTGGACATCACAGCCACCACGATGTGGCAGCCCCACCACAGGTTAAAGAGGCAAATGGGCAGCACACACATCAGCTTCCCGGGTCCGCGTGGAGACCACAATGCGGGGATTGTAGAAGACTTTCAGGTATGCAGATGTCCCACTAGGATGCACAGGCCTACACCTGCCTGCTTATTGGGGACACATGCACCCCACATTTGTCAGTGAGTGGAACCGTGTTCTCCTCGTGGTCCTGCGTACTGCTCACAGTGTACCAACAAACCTCAGACCAACAAGCCCAGGGCCATGTGAACACTTACAAAAACTGCTACCCAGGATCTTGGGGAACATTCCCTGATCCCAGACGTGACTGTCCTGGGCTCCCTCATCTAGACAGCCAGCCATCACACCTCCATCCACTGAAGCGGTTTGAAGGCCAAATGCCAGTGGGAGGATGTGCTGTGTGGCTGCTCTGCTTGGGCACAGGGCAAACCTCAGGCCCATCAGAGTGGGGTGTTAGGACACCCATTGGGCTGGGGAAGTCTCCCTGGGGTAGGTGTGTTCCAATGCTAACACCCCACCACCCCACGTTTACACTTGGGATGACTGAGGTGAAGGTGCTTTTCCGCAGGGATGAACTGGTAACCCCAAGGCCCCGGGCTGTGGGCAGGTCACACTACTTAAGTCTAGCTCATAGTCCCATCCGATGTAGAAGGATGAGAAAAGCTGGACAGATGACGTTTCATGCTAGGGAGTGCATGGGGACCCCGAGACATGCTGTGAACCAAAGGGAAGACAGGACAGAGGGGGTTCTGGGCTGAACAGGGGGCTGCTGGCTCTAAATCAGGAAGATTGTGCTGTCAATCATTGGGCAATTGGACACGTAGACCACACCCGAGCCCACCTGTTCCCCCCAGGGTTGTACTGACGACCTGAGGGCATATGCCGCAAAGTGCGTCCTGGGACCGCGTGCCGCGCGGCGGTTTCCTGCAGCTCACACACAGGCCCAAGGAGGGTCTTCTGTGTCCGTGATCAAGGGCAGCACAGAGGCCACCTGTGGGTTTGGGCGGATTCAAGCCATGCATCCCATACCTGATGCCCCTGGGACTTCAGCCGTCACCCCACGGGTTTTAGGGTCCAACATGAACTGGTTTGGGGGATCACGTTACACAGCCAAAGACTCCACATTCTACAGCCAGATTTAATGTCTGCTTGTCAAATCAGCTCCCCCAATCTCAGAATTGTCATACACTGCAGACACACCCCGAGTGGTCACAGAGCACCCACCCCTGCGGGTCAGCCATGTGTGTCAACTCTGATCCTCTGTGGTCCCCCTCCCACCTGAGGTGCAGTAGACACCCCGAGAGCTGAGGCTCAGCATAGAGCTGGGCTTCACCAGGATGAGAGGGTCCTTGTCCCCCTCTGCCATGGAGCTGACAGAAAGTGAGGGGTCAGAGCACAGATATCGGGACCTCAAGGGTCCCCATGCCTTCGGGTGGACAAAGACTGACAACTGTAAGCTGGAGAGATGATACTGCCTGGGTCCCCCGCACAATGCAGGAGTATGGGGGGCTGCGTTTGGGTTGGGGACAACCCCTGGTGTGCCCATCTCCCTCTCGCCTGTGGAGTGATGTGAGGAGGGTGTGGAGACCAGAGTGGCCGTGAGGCGGCAGTCCAACCCCGGGTTGGAGAGCTGAATCACGGCCGCCCGCAGCAGTGTCCCAGGTCCCCATGTAGACTGCGATGCTGTGGTTCCAGGGGTCCGCAGGGTTGTGACTGCTCCTTGGAGAGGCACCTGCATGGTTAGCAGAGATACAGCTGCACCCCACTTTTGTCAGTGAGTGAAAGGTGGGTCTCATCGTGTGCCTGGCATGAAGATCTAGTGAACCCCTAACCCTGCTATCTACACTCTACACTCCTAGCTCGCCCAACACATGTTCCAAGACTGTTCTCACTGCAAAACATTGCCAAGCCCCAGACACAACTCCAGGGACCCCTCAGGGCTCTGTCCTCGACCATTAGCATCTCCATTCAGTCCTCTTTCAGATGCTAAAGGTGGGGCGGGGCCCTGTTTTCTTGAGGTCTCCATGGACACCAGGGCTGTGCTG
>NW_006399876.1:2188956-2194432 GCF_000299155.1 Elephantulus edwardii | reverse complement strand
CGCGTGCCGCGCGGCGGCTTCCTGCAGCTCACACACAGGCCCGAGGAGGGTCTTCTGTGCCCGTGATCCCGGGCTGCGCGGGGTTTACCTTGGGTTTGTGCGGATTCAAGCCATGCACGCTCCTCCATCCCACACCTGATGCCCCTGGGACTTCAGCCGTCACCCCACTGGTCTTCAGTGGCCCACATGAACTGGTTTGGGGGATCACGTTACACAGCCAAAGACTCCACATTCTGCAGCCAGATTTAATGTCTGCTTGTCAAATCAGCTCCCCCAATCTCAGAATAGTCGTCCACTGCAGACACACCCTGAGTGGTCACAGAGCACCCACTCCTGAGGGTCAGCCATGTGTGTCAACTCTGACCACATTAGCCCAGGGTTCTGCCCTCTGTGGTCCCCCTCCCACCTGAGGTGCAGTAGACACCCCGAGAGCTGGGGCTCAGCATAGAGCTGGGCTTCACCAGGATGAGAGGGTCCTTGTCCCCCTCTGCCACGGAGCTGACAGAAAGTGAGGGGTCAGAGCACATATTTGTGGACCTCAAGGGTGCCCGTGGCTTTGGGTGGACAAAGACTGACAACTGTAAGGTGGAGAGCGGTTGCTGCCTGGGTCCCTTGCGTAATGCAGGAGTATGGGGTGATGCGTTTGCATTGGGGACAACTCCTGGTGTGCTCATCTCCCTCTCGCCTGTAGAGTGATGTGAGGAGGGTGTGGAGACCAGAGTGGCCGTGAGG
This sequence comes from Elephantulus edwardii, assembly GCF_000299155.1. Classification (NCBI taxonomy): domain Eukaryota; kingdom Metazoa; phylum Chordata; class Mammalia; order Macroscelidea; family Macroscelididae; genus Elephantulus; species Elephantulus edwardii. The sequence goes on along the minus strand of NW_006399876.1, from coordinate 2,193,700 downwards.
CGGCAGTCCAACCCCGGGTTGGAGAGCTGAATCACGACCGCCCGCAGCAGTGTCCCGGGTCCGCGTGGAGACCGTGGCGCCGTGTTTCCAGGGGTCCGCAGGGGTGTGACTGCTCCTTGGAGAGGCACCTGCATGGTTAGTAGAGATACAGCTGCACCCCACTCTTGTCAGTGAGTGAAAGGTGGGTCTCATTGTGTGCCTGGCATGAAGATCTAGTGAACCCCTAACCCTGCTATCTACACTCTACACTCCTAGTTCCCCCAACACGTTTTCCAAAACTGTTCTCCTCACCCGAGCATATTCCGGAGCCCCAGACACGCCTCCAGGGACCCCTCAGGGCTCTGTCCTCGACCATTAGCATCTCCATTCAGTCCTCTTTCAGATGCTAAAGGTGGGGCGGGGCCCTGTTTTCTTGAGGTCTCCATGGATATCAGGGCTGTGGTGCAGGTGCACACCCCATACTGATCATTGAGGGGGTCACCTATACCTGGAGGGTTGTGGCTCAGCGAGGGTGAGGTTTCCTTTTGCGTAGTCAGAGCCCGGTCCCCGGCCTTGTTATGTGTGAGGGGTCTCTGGTAAGTGTGAATGTTCCTGTGGGGCGGTCCATGTTCCTAATTGCAAGTAGCCCTTAGACTTTTCGCGATTTCACCCTGGGAGCCCCTTTTGTGTCTTGGTCCCCTTTCAGGTCACAGACAGAAAGAAGTTGAAGCAATGAGAAGACATAATTGGGGAACACATGAGTCCTTATGATTGCAGGAGACCGCGGGGTAGACTGTATGAAGGGATTCCCGGGCTGCGCAGAGTACCGCTTTCAGGAGGTTTTAGGGTCCAACCTTGGACTTGGGGATAGCATCCAGCGCATGCTCTGTCCCTCCTTGGATTTGCTGTGATGGACAGAAGATATGCACACGCAGGACTGAAGCGCAGTCTCCGACCAGCCATGGGCCACCACACAGTGGGGCACCAGTGAGGTTCCAGGGGATACAGTCGCTTCCTCCTGGAGACTGACCCACATCCCACTAGTCATCAGTGCATAGCAAGGGGAGCTCATCCTAACACTTTCAAGATTTTGCTGTCAATTCTTGTACCTGGATAGCAAATTTCACTGCCCGCCTGTTCTCCACTCGTGTTTGTACAGATAAGCTGATGGTTTATGCTGCGAATAGGTTGTTGTGAACCCATGTACCATGTGGTGGGGTAAGAGTGTCACTGTCTCATCTCTATCGTGGAGAATAACAGGAGTTACGTAATCTGAACGACACCACTGGGGAGGAAAGAAGTCTCACTACGCTGGGTGCCTGCCCAGGCGTGTTCTGCACTGCAGCCTGCCTCGGTGCTGGAGGATTTGGATCAGTCCTCCTGGTGCCCGGCTCCCTCCGGCGTGGGGTGATGGGCTGAGAACTGGAGATGGGAGTGGCTGTGCGATGGCAGCCGACCAACCGAAGGCTGCAGAGCTGAAGCACCAGCAGCAGCGTCCCGGGTCCGGGAGTATCCATGACGCAGTGGTTCTAGGAGACCCGCAGGGGTGCGGTCACCCTTCAAGTCTCACCATGTGGGCGACATATCCACACCCTGCTGTTGTCAGTGAGTGGGCTGGGGGTCCTCATCACTTCCCTGATGTAGTCACAGTTTGCCCCAAGCCTTGAACTTTCCACTCCTAGTTTCATGTATACTGTCCCTAGCCCTGGACCTTCGCAGCCGTGCGCGGGACATTCACTCACGCAGCCCCACCCTCTGGAGAAGCGCCCTTAGCACCTTCTCTCTGTGATGTTTGAGTTTGTGAAGGTGTTCACACCCCTTGTTGCCCACAGGCCGATCTCCTCATGACATCTGCCGTCTCAGGGTTATCACTTGCCTTAAAGCAGAAGCATTTTAGGGGTCTATCCTTGGATTTGGGGTCACACATTGTACTGCCCATCCAGCCCCCTCCCACATTCGGCAGTGATTGGCTAAGGGTGTGAGGACCAATGTAGCCACGAGGCGGCAGGGCAGACCACAGCTTGCAAGACACAAGTGGGGTTCCCTCCGGCATCATTTCAGGTCCTTATGGGGAGGCAGAACCACGGCTCTTGGGAGCCTCAGGGATGCAGGCACACCTCCAAGTCATACTTTGTTACCTCTTGAGAACTTGCCATTAACCTATCAGCCATCGCTGCATGGTATGAGGGTCCCAGTATGTTCTGGTAGGATGGTGTACCCCCAAAACCAACACTTGCTTGATTTTGCTCCTTATGCACACCTACAAAGATTGCTCCCCAATTCACAAAATTTTCACTAATCCCAAACCAGCCTCCCAGAACCATTCCTTGTTCCTCCACCTGGGAGCCCCATCGCTGTTTAACACGTTGAGGTGCTCACGGCCAGCAGGGTGGACGGATGCCCCAGCGCTTGCTCCTCCCCCAGGAGGCCCAGCAGGACCCGCTCTAGAGGGCTGCACACCCCCTGCGGAGCTGGGCTGTCGGGAAGGCAGGGTCTCCGCGCGCCAGTCACTGCTGGTATTGAGCTGTTTCCAATACTTGAGTCACACCTCGGAACCGTCATATTCACTGTCCAAAGGCTTGGATATGCACATCCTGAGGGGGCTGCCTAGGTATGCCTACAGACTCAAGTGTTACCCCAGAACCCCAGTATTGGTTCCATTGCCTCACCTTTCCTGAGAGGGACAAAAACCTGGGAATTGAAAGGACATATTGGGGTAACCAGGCCACTTCATAGGATCTTGAATAAGAGGAGTCCTATGCTGGGCATGATGATTTTGGGGTCTGGTCTTGAACTTGGGGTTGATCCCAGTCCTTACCAGGCTCCCTCAGGGTTTGCCCCGCTGGGCTGAAGGTGTGGAGTCTGATGTGGCCGCGAGGTGGCAGCTGTGTCCGTGCGCCAGGACTGAAGTGGGTCCCTCTGTGGTGTGCCTCGCTTTGCGGTGGTGCCCGCCTCATGGTGGTGCCCGCATTCTGCATCTGCAGGATTCTCAGGGGTGTGGGGCTCCGCAGAGGCCAGTTAGCTACCTCTTGGGACTATCTCCATGCGTCACCAGCTGCCTGCAATCTTCGATTGTCCACCTCAGGCTCCATGGACTCGGTCCCCCAAGCAGGGCTTTTTCTTGATCCCACATGGCCTGAAAGCACTTGGCAGCCTGTGCCCGCCATTGCTTCTCAGTGTGGAAGATGCTGAAGGATTAGAGGTGCTCTTTCTGGCTTAGAGGGTCTTCCTGGTCACCCTGACTATCATCAATGCGGGTGCAGCCACAAACATGGGCAGCTGCGTATGCCTGGTAAGCATGAGAGTCAGCAAAGGGGGAGGGCCTCAAGGGGTAAGCTATGGCTTGATCACACTGGCTGTACTTTATAACCCTAGATTTAGGGGTTCAGGTGCTTAGACTCAGTAAGGGATACGAGTCTTCTTAGAGCACTGATGGGAAGTTTGCCCTGGGACCCCACTACTACATCATGGCTCTGCCTCACCTAGAAGGTGGAACTGGTGCTGGGGAGTTGAGTGGTCCGCTATACCGCGGGCTGACCGTGGTGAGAACCCAACGAAGGATCTTCTGGGAGCCAGGTCCCACTGCAGAGGGACACTCAAGTCAACAGGCCTCAGTCAGCCCAGGAGACCAAGCCTTACCTATTTTAGCTAGACGAGTTCCCAGGGTGTCCCTTCAGCCTTGTGGGCTGACTCCAACACGCCCCGCTCCCTCCCTCCCGCAGTTGTGCGCAGAGGACGACTGGTGGTCGTGCAGACAAGGGTAGCGGTGGCCCGATCCGCACATCCAGCCACGAGATGGCGCAGCCGGCACCACTGCTGTCAAATTTCCCAGCCAGCCTGTGTGTAAGTTCGGGCCCCTCACAGCAGAGTCTTGGGGTTCACTCCCAGGGAAGCCACAGTCTCCTGTGATGAAGGCTAGGTTGACCTCAGCAGGTGATGACCAGCTTTTTTGTGATCTGTTTGCAGGTTAGAAGATGCCTTGGGGTGATTGCTCCCTCACAGATTCTGGGGGTGTCCAGCCCCTTGACACTCAGACCTGCCACAGTAGCTTAATGCCACAATGTCTCCTGTGTTAACACGTTAGATGTGGCAGCGAACCTGCAGGCCCGCGGGTTCTCAGTGCTGAAGGAGTCTCAAACATGCCCAGGGGGACTTAGCTGTGCCACAGTGCTGGCCAGTGGTCCTCAAAGCTGACCACAGAGTGTGCCACCAATGCTGAACTGCGAGCCTGCTCTAGACCACAGGATGGCGAGGGGTGCTCTGCTCCGTGGAAGCTGGTATGACGCTCAAGGTGCGAGCCACAAACCTGTCGGGGTGCCCTGGCCCGCTGACCACTGCCTGGTTATTTCCCATGCCCCAGCTGAATCCTCACCCCCACTCCCAGTATCGGAGCCCGCACAGTGTCTCCCCACTGCCCAGGCCACTCGTGTGAATGGGGGCACCAGCAGGAGGGTAGAGATCACCCTTCTGCCTCTTCTCCCAAGACCACTGGGACCCCTAGACAAATCCTAAGTCCTCCAGGTGCCATGTCTGCCTTTGAAAGAGCTGGTGATCTCAAGGGGTGAGGGACGGGTGTTCTACGCGTGTCCAAGGGACTGGTGACCAGAAGTGCTGGACAGTGTCAAGGATGCCAGGAGGGTGGGGTGCAAAAGGCGAGGTTTGAGAGCCAGAATTCCTGGACAAGACCGGAGGGAACGTGACTGGAACATCTGGGCGGAGGTGGGACCTGTGCTGGGCCCCAAGGATTGTGCTTCCTGATTGGCTG
>NW_006399876.1:2166936-2188821 GCF_000299155.1 Elephantulus edwardii | reverse complement strand
GGGGGTGGCAAGGGTGGCGCGGGAATGGAAGGGTAGTGGGGAACTTGGGGGCAACTTGGGGAAGTTTTGGGCAGGAGGTCAGTGGAGCATGTGGGCCAAGGAGCACCTTGGACTTCGGAGTCTGGCAGGAGCGTTGCAGAGGGGGGCGGCCGGGCAGCTCTCAGTCCCGCAGTCGGAGCGCAGGGTGGCCTCCGGGGTGACACCGGGCTGAGAGTGCAGGGCGTCCGAGGTGGAATCAGGCAGCAGAAAGGGGAGCCAGACATTCACCCTGGTCACTTTTGGTCTCAGGACTTGATGGCTGGTTGGACAGGGGAGTTGGCGAGAATCCGAGCCCAGGCCTGGGGCGTGGAGGTGGGCGGCAAGCACAGGGCCAGTCCGCAGGCCTACCGGGCCAGCAGGCTCTTCCCTCCCTGGTCCTCGATCCACTGGTCTTCTGACAGAAGGAGGACGAGAGGACCGAGGGCCGGCGAGGGGACGAGCCAGCCTCCCGGCAGAGCAGCAGACCAGGTCAGGCAGTAGCACAGGTGACATCTTCTCGGGGGGAGCCGAGAGAGGCAGGCTGGGGGGGCCACTGCCGCCCCAGACAGAAAGGCATCTAGAAGGCCAAAGAGCTGCTGCCCCCAGGAAAGTGACAGGTGGTCCTGGGAGAGCAGCACAGAGAGAAGTGGGGTCTCAGCTAGTGCGGGAGCAGCAGGCCTCGACCGGACAGATGAGGGGGAGCAGAGCGTTTAGAGAGGCCTCCAGCCATCAAGTCACACCCTTCACCTACCGAATTCATCCCAAGCAGTGAGATTAGGAGTGGCTCTGGCCGTTGAGGGTGGCCAGAGTGTTGAGGGCAGGAGAACGGGACAGAGGGAGCAGTGCGCGGGACACACCTGCGAGGGTCACCACCGAGAGAGCGTGGTCTGGGGTCGGGCCGGATGATACGTGGCGAGGAGGCTGCACGCCTGGCCCCATGCGCTCCGCGGGCACTGCGGCCCAGGGGCTGGTGCGCGAAAGGCCCGCAGTGTGCCTGGCGACACTGTGTGCCTTAACCGCTCAGTCCTTGGGACTGACTAGTAGACAGCGCAGCACCAGGGGAGTCAAGGGCACGAGAGAGGCCAGGCTGGGCGAGGTGGGCAGGGCAGTGTGCATGTGAGCTCCGAGGGGAGGGCGTGCAGGGCGAGGCAGGGCAGGAGCAGGGCACAGCAGGTCCTGTGCGCCACGGCCAAGGTGGGCCTCGGTGGAGATGAAGCAGGACCAGCTGACCGTGTCAGGCTGGAGATGTGGGTGAGTGTGCCCCCGGCTAGCACCTGCCCCTCACTGGCCTCTGTGCCCACTCAACACGCTCTCTTTTCTCCCACAGCCAGGTCTCCAGTGGGGTGGACGAGAGCCAGCCGCCACAGAAGGCCAGGCTGTGGGCCTGGTGAACGTGCTCCGAAGGACAGGACATGGTCTGGCGTGACGGTGAGGAGAGTGTGGCCTGGCCTTCCTGGCAGGTATGCCATCCACCTCGTGCCTGGCCTCCTGCTCTCCCTTTGCCTCCAAAAAACAGCTCTCATCTCTCTGTCCACCTTTCCTCTAGAACATTCTCGGCTGGCACCACGGGCATGCTGCCACACCCACCAGCTTCCTGTACTTTTCGGAAGGAGTCGACACACTACTGCTGCTCTCTGGACCCCACAAACCCATATCGCAACAAGGTGGGGAAGGGGCTCCTGCCAGAGGTGGGTGGGGGCGGGGGAGCGAAGGTGGAGCCTCACCCTGGCTCCCCTCCCCCACAGAAATGGTGCTACCCAGCTCATGTCTGGGACTAGAACCTGGGACCTTGGAGTCCTTGTGGCTCTGAAGTTATGCTGCATTCCAGGACCACTACCCCACACTTCACTCAGGAAAGACTCCGGAAGGTGGGTATGGGGGAGCAGCCCTGCCCTGCCCCTGCCCTGCCCACCCTGCCTCTGGTCACGAGCTGTCTCTTTGATCCGCAGGTTAAGAAGACAGAAGCACCAGCCCCTCACAGGCACCACCTGCGGGGCAGCAGCTGCCCAGCCGTCCTCCCGGCCACTCTGCCAGCCCGCCACCCTCCTCTCCTCTTTTCTCCACTCTTTTCTTTACTCTTCTCTCCTCTCTCCTTCTGCGGGAGACTTGGCTCCGACCCCACTTCCCCGCCCCCACCGTTTGCACTAAGTCGTTTGCACTGGTCTGGAGTCCAGGAGGCCCAGTCTCCTGCGCCTGCAAGCTGTTTGTGTGTGTGTGTGTGTGTGTGTGCGCGCGCGCGTGTGTGTAGCCCTGGTGCCCCTACCCGGCCTCCCGATGTCCACCTCGGAGGCCGCCTGTCATTCATCTCGGGGTACCGTGGGCCTGGGGCCCTGCCTTCCCCTCTCCAGCCTGGAAGCTCCATTAGAACAGGAGCGAACCTTCCACATTCCATTGTCCTCTCTCGTGTCCCTCCTCAGGCTGGCCTTCACCAGGGCCAGCCCATCAATAAACACACTTACAGCAGCTCAGGGACTCCCGTGTCTGACTTCACATGCGCCTGAGGCCAGGGGGTTGGGGACAAGAGGACAGGACAGAGGCACGATGAGGCCTGGTGGGGGGACAGGACGGAGGTACGATGAGGCCTGATCGGGGGACAGGACGGAGGCACGATGAGGCCTGGTGGGGGGACAGGACGGAGGTACGATGAGGCCTGATCGGGGGACAGGACGGAGGTACGATGAGGCCTGGTGGGCGGACAGGACGCAGGCACGATGAGACCTGAGGGTTCAGAGGGCTGGAACCACTTAGAAAGGGGAGCACAGAGGGCCCCCTCACAGGACAAGCCAGGGAGGATGGCTGTGGAATAGGTCTGGGGAGCATGACCCCCGGGAGGACACTTGGACGGGTGGGGGGGATGGATGGAAGCAAGGGATGACGGTCCCGGGGAGGTGGCAGTGAGCTAAGCCTGTGAAGAACGTATGGGAGAGGGCATGCAGAGAGGTGCCCTGAGACCCATGCCATTGGGGGAGGAAGTCCTTGGGGACAAGAGGAGGAGACACGCCACTGAAGGCCTCTGAGCACTGTCCTGCTGCTCAGCATACCGTCGACGACACCCCTGAGCTCCCCAGGGCCCTTGAACTCCATGCTGATCCAGACCCCAAGTCCAGAGAGGGGTTAGGTGCAGACTGAGTCCCCACAGCTACAGCGTGGACTGAACTGAGCCCCCAGTGCTAAAGTGTAAGACCAAAGCTATGACCCTAGAGCTGGGTGTCAGATAGGAGTCGAGATCTCAGAGCTGGGTGTCATGTAGAAACTGAGCCCCAAAGCTGAGTGCAGGCTGAACTGGTCCCCAAAGCCAGGACTAGGGTCAAAGCTGTGACCACAGTGCTGGGGTGTAGGGTGAGATTACATCCCTGAAATAGGGGTCTGAGTGGAGGCTGACACTCCAAAGCGGAGTGATTCTGAAGCCAGTACCTGGGGGTGAAGACTGTGCCCCAGAACGGGGTCTAGGTGTAGACGTGCCACAAAGCTGGAGTCTGTGGAGAAATCTGGGCTTGAGTTGAAGCTGAGCCTGCAAAGCCAGGTTCAGGTGAAGGTCAGAGGCTTGGAGCCCAGGAACGGACTCTGCCACCTGCCTGGGTGGACTGACTGGGCACTGTGTCCCCAAAGTGTCCCCTTGTTTCCTGAGCAGCTACAGAGTCAGATGGCTGGGCCAGTGCTTGCCATCGTGGGAGGTTTTGCTGGACACACAGAGACACACCCCAAGGAGCTGGGACCCTGAGAGGGAGGGGTGCAGGCAGGACTGTGGTGCGCTCCTGTCACAAGGTGGCCACAGTTGGGGAATGGACAGTGCCGGACCAGGCCCAAGGGGTCCAAGGGTAACCATACCATGGAGAGCTAGGGAGACTGGTGCCGGGAGATGCAGGTCCGCCTGGTGCCGAGACGGCCATGGGCTTGCTGACCTCGTGGTAGGACCCTCAAGCCACAGTTGGGGCACAGGCCAGGTGGGAAGGGGCCCTGGGCCCCGCGAACCTCTGCTTTCTCTTCACGCCCCCCAGAGCCCATTCTGGAAGTCACCTCGCCCAGCTGATTAATGAGGACCAGACTGGCTTCCGTCACAAATATGGGCTCTGAGAACAGCTACAAGGCAGAATCTCTCCTTCCCCTCCTCCCGGGTTGGGGTCCACTCCACGTGGTCCTCACCACGCCCCCACACCCTGTGCACAGTGCCCTCCCTGCGTCGTCCCAGCCCGTGGTCCCCTCCTTATGAGCCTGTGCAGGACAGCAGGACGCAAGTTGGGCCTGGGGATCTGCAGAGTCTGTCCTTGTAACTGGCCCCCCACCTGGGGTAGACTTGCTAGAAGCCCTCATAGGAGGTGCCTCCACCATCCTGGGCGCTTTGAAGGCCAGGCCAGCAGAGCTGCCAGGCTGGACCTGCCATCCGCAGCTCACCGTGGGGAACAGGGCCATAAACCACCTTTATGACAAGTAACTTCTCAGCAGTGGAAGGCTTTTTCCACATGAAAGCCCAGCTCCCAGGGTCAGAGTGGGCATGGCCAGCATGAGGGTCATGGGAGCGGAGGAGACGGTTCTGGAATCTTTGACTGGAATGCACGAGGCTTAGTTTCTTTTAAACAAAAGATAGAGCTAAGACCCCAGAGTGGGAAGAGGGCTTAGGAGCAGACCCTGGGGATCAGCTGGCTTCTGCGTCAGGAGGGCCCCCACCCTCCGCTGATAGTGTCACTCTGGGATTCTAACCAGGAACTCCAAAATATGCTGGCATTTGTCAAAGTGGGGCAGCTGATCTGGGGCTGACCATAGCCCAGCATCTGACCAGGCAAGGTCCTGAGATAGGAGCCCCCAAGCTGGTTGTGTTGCCTGGGCTACCTGAGGGCTGGGGGCCCAGCCCCCAATGGCTGGTTGCTGACAAAGTCAGGGTCTGAGCTGGAAACCCCCCACCCACTGGCTGAATAGTTTGCTTTTGGGCCAACCTGGTTTCCTGCTTTGAAGGAAGGGGTTTTGGCGGCCTGTGAGGGGCTCCTGTGCCCTGTCAGTGGGCACCCAGAACCTCTGCGGACCCCGCTAGGCACGCCCAGCCTCCCCACTCCGGCCCTCAGCCCCCCACAGGAGAACTCTAGTTAAGAGTCTAGGAGCAAACAGGAGGCTGGAATTTCAGTCCCAAACTGACAGGGGTGGTGGTGGTGGGGTGGTGGAAGGAGTGTGATGTCCCCACACACAGTGAGGGGGACACAGGACAGGCTGGAGATTAGTGTCCACCCTGTATGTGCCCAGGGTAAGCCCCCACAAACCCTCATTTCTGCAGGAGGCTGGGAGCCTTCAAAAGAACTTCTCCAGAGAAAGCCTTCCATAAGGGTGTGTGTGTGTGTGCGCGTTGTATGTGTGCGTTGTGTGTGTGAGTGTGCGCATGCAGGTGTGGGGAATGTGTGTGCCTGGAGTCCGTGGACACACGTGTGTATGACTCCCCTCGGTGTGTGTCTTACATGTGAGTGCCTCTGCAGGGTTCCTGAGTGCCAGGACCCTCAGCCCTCAGGGTCCCAGCCCCACGTGGCCTTGGCTGTGTGCCTCTGTCTTTGTTCTGCCCTCTGACCTGGGCACTCACTTCCAAACAGAAATTAGAGACTGGAGGTGGGGGAGGTGAGGACCAGAGGAGAAGGCAGACCTCCGAGAGCACAGGGACCCCCAACAGACCCAGCAAAGTTCCCCCTCACCCAAAGACAAACAGCTTCAGTGCCACAGCCCAAGGGCGGCCAGGACCTCAGCCCCTACCCATCTCTGAGCCCCGCCTTCCACACTGTATTCAGGCCGGTGCGTGCTTCACCCAACAAGATGTCAGAGTCCAGGGCCCTGGCTGAATGTGACCCCCGCAGGGCAGAAGGCTCTGGAAGGAGCCCTGGTGGGCTTCAGTCTCCCCAGACCCCTCTGCAGACACCAGCGTCCAGGCCTGCACTTCCCCTCCCCTCCCCTTCCCCTCCTCCTCTCCCCTCTCCCTTCCCTCCTCCAGTGCTCCTTCCTTTCCTCCCCCCTCCTCCACGTTCTAGCCTCCCTCCGGAGCCCCTCCTTCCTCACACCTCTCCCCTAGCTCCTGGGGACCCCGCTGGCCCTGTTCCAGAGGGCTGGGAGCCAGCAAAGGCTTCCTGGAAGCCCACCTGTGGGCAGCTTGCTGGAAGAGGCCGCCTCTCTGGGCTCCCACCCAGCCACCCCGGTTCGCCTTGCCCGTGGACACTGCCCGTCAGTGCCGTCCTGGAGGATAAAGGGGACACTGTGCTCCTGGCCCTCCCCCCCGCCCCCCGGGGTCTGCACTCCATCACCCAACACCTGGCCACATGGCGCGGGCGGTGCCTGTGTGGGAGCCATGCTGGCGGGCAGACGGCCGGGCCCTCCACATCCACGGGGCCCTGTGGGGGGCTGAGGGCCGGAGTGGGGAGGCTGGGCGTGCCTAGCGGGGTCCACAGAGCTCAGGGGGCTAGGGAACAGCAGACAAGGCCCATGACTGGCTGGAGATGACAGCCAGGCCGGAATCCGTCCACCTGGGAGGGCCCCTCTGGCCGGGGCTTTGTGTTTATTGTGGAAACGGCTTTATCTCCTTTACCCCCGCCCAGTGCAGCAAGCATGCTGGTCCCCTGGTGTCTAGCCCAGCTCCTGACGACACACACACACACACACACACACACACACACACACACACACCGCTTCTGGAGGTGTCAAGCGCACAGCACACCTCCCAGCCTGGGGGGACTCTGGACGCTTTAGAACAGCCCACCTTCCAGTTAGTATGACTGCACCCATGGGGACAACGGGGCCCATTAACTATGCCTGAAACCCTCCCTCCTCTCTCCCCAGCCCGAGACCACCAGCAGGCTTGGACTGGTGGACTGGCCGTCCTGGGGTGGACATGTGGGGTGTGTCTGCCTCCTGGGCCCTGGAGGACAGAGGAACATCACTTCCTGTCTCTTTGTCACCCCGGTGGTTTAAGGGAGGTGGGAGTCAGGAGCAGAGTGAAGGTGGGCAGGGGCAGCTCTGGTGAGACAGCACAGAGTGCAGAGAAGGGCCCTGGATTTGGCCAGGAAGGTGGACTCATGTTAGGGTCAGTGGGGGACCCATGTTGTATGGGAGGGCCGGAGCTGGGAGCACAGAGCTCCTGGGGGCATGTGCGGCAAGGAGAAGAGGGCCCCAAGGGGGCTTCAGGGGGCCTTGGCTGTAGGAGGGATCCCCTGGCTGGCAGTGAAGGTCAGGGTTGGGGTCCTACAACTCAGAGTGAAGCCCAGCATCTAGGTGGGTCCGGTGACTGACCACTGATGCTGGGCTACTGGGTTTACTCAGGTGGTCCCAGAGAGGATGCAGTGCATGGGGGGGGGCACGGACAAGAAAGCACAGCCCCACCCTGCCTCGGTGGGCAGTGACGTCACCCTGTGTCAACAGACCCCTGTGTCCACAGACGGAGATGGCAGTTTATGGAGCAGGACCACACAGCAGGGCGGCCGCTGGCCCCCCGCCCACACCCCACCTCCAGCCATACACTGCCCCACTGTCTGGGGGGCTGGGTGTGGGGGCACCAAAGCATGCTGGCACTGCCCGAGTTCCCGGCATGTGCAGGCCCTCCTGCCCCGCAGCCTGCTCATGGGAAGCATGGGGTCTGGTCCCCCAATGCCTCCTCCTGGGCAAAGGAGCCGGCCTGGAGACTCCAGGGGTTCCTGTGCTCTCAACCCGCTGGCCGGCCAAGTCCCCAGTGCAGGCCACGGCTGTCGTCCACAGTGCTAGGAACCTCCTCTTCCTGTGCTCATGGACCAGGCCACTGGTCACCCAACAGTGGGACAAGCCTGCCTGCCAATGGGACACCATCCCACCCCCCAGTCCCTAGGTGCTGGTCTGGGTGCCAGGATAGTTGGAGGCTCCTTGCACCCCACACTCCCCTCCCTAGGGGTTCACTGTCACTCTGTGGCCCACTCAGCATGCACTCACAGACCTGGGGTGCTCCTGGGGACCTGGTTGGGACAGGGGGGCTGAGTCCCTCGTTCTTTACACTGTGGGAGCCTGTGAGGGGCCTCTGAAAACACCAGGGCTCAGGTGCATTCCCGGAACCTAAGCCACAGGTGAACTGAGTAGAGTGGAGGGCCCCCCAGCTAATCCTTCCACTCTCAGTTCACCGCCCCCAGCACCTCAAAGCTCCCTGTTGGGATTGACTTTGAAGCCTGTACCACCTTAGGACCCAAGTCCTTTGTGCATAGTTTCTATGGACTGGTCAGCCTGGTGGACTGGGTTAGGAGTGTCTTAAGTCTCCCCAAAAAGGCTGCTTGTAGCAGCAGCAGGGGGTGGGCCCCCCGGCTGAGCAGGCGGAGGCGTGGGACGGAAGAGGGGGGCTGCTTGCCCTTTGTCCCCGTCCTTCAGCCCTGTCACCGGTGAGTGATGTCCAGCGCGCTGGGAGGGTCGGGGTGAGTGCAAGGGGAGAGGTGGGGGAGGGGTGGGAAGGAAGGGAGGGATCCTGGAGGAGGGAGGGGAAGAAACAAATGGGGCAAGGAGGAAGGAGGAGGCAGAGGGGAGGGGGAGGCAGAGGGGGAGGAAGAAATGTGAGGAGGAGGGGGAGGGGCCCACCAGACACTGGGTCCTCTGCCCCCTCCAGTGTCCTCTCTGTTCCTGACCGGGTCCCCACATCCAGGCTTGTACCCCTGCCTGCCCCTCTTCACCTTCCTGGACAGCCACATGGTGGGGGGGGGCTTCAGGTCTAGGGGCCTCTGCCCAGCCAAGGGGTGAATACCCTTCCCTGGCCACAAGGTGAACGGCCCTTCAGAGGAACAAGGCAGCAGGGGACATGTGTGTCAAGAGGGGCCTGGGACTGTTTGCCTTTCTGGAGGCGGAGATCACAGGCTGCAGGGGGCGAGGGGCAGCCACGGGCCAAGGCTGACCAGGTCGGCTGCCCCAGCTGTGCCCCCGGCTATGTACACTGGAGGGAAGGTTGCCCAACCCGCCCCTCCTGGGCTTGGTGGTGGGATGAGGCTCAGAGCCCCCTTCCGCCTGCAGCAGCCCTGGGCACTGGCACCTGTCTGGGCCTGCAGAGTCCCACGTGCCCTGTAGTGTCCATGGGCCTGCTCACAGGGTGCCCAGCTGCAGACTGCACGGAGAGTGGTCAGGCTGTGTCCTGGGCAAAGGCCTGGGGGCAGACGGAAGGAGGACACACCCCCAGAGAAGCTCGATTCAGCCCTTCTGTTCTGACTACTCTGTGGGCCTTTGTGGGTCAGGGCCCTGCAGGTCAGGGTACTGGGGTCAGCAGAGGAGGAGGCCGAGGGTACTTGGCACCCCCATCTATCACGAACTCTGACCCAGCAAGGACAACACCCAGCTCCTGCAGCCAGTCGGGGAGGAGGTAGGGATGCAGGCCCTCCTCCTGGCTTTTGGGGTTCCCTCTAGAGATTCCAGGTCTGATCCTTCCATTCCCCCCCCCCCCCCCCGTCTGCTCTGATCTGGGACCCCTTCTCTCTAGGTAGGTCTGCCATCACACCCTCGAAGGGACACACGTGCTCATCTGCTCTGACGTGTGCCGTGGACCTGGAGTCCACGTATGTAGCAGCCTGACGGCCCGGCTCCCCCATTCTCTACCCCCAGGGGTGCTTGGGGGTGACTGCATTCCAGCTTTCTGGGACTTCATGGTCCCCACCCACGCCAGCTCTGAGGTCCTTTACTTTCAAAATGAAGTAGGAAGGTCAGTGAGTGTCAAAATGGTTTGTGCTTGGTAGTGACCAAAAGGTTGGCAGTTTGGACCCACTGGGGGCCACCTGGGAGGACCTTCCCTGGTGAGCTGCTTCTGCAAAGATCCCAGCAGTCCTGGAGGCCGTGCGACAGAGTGTTCCCTAGAGGCAACGACGACGGTGAAACTGTGTCATACTTCAGGCATGTTGCCAGGAGGGACCCTTCTTGGACAAACACATCCTGCGGGCGGCATGGGGGAGAAAGGTGAAGGGTCAGTGGAAGACAGAAAGACCCTCAACCGGATGTGCTCACAGGAATGAGAGCAGTGCACTTGAGCACGTCACGGAGAAGTGGGCACAGGGTGGGGCGAGGCTCAGCTGCTGCCCTGAAGGACACCGGTTCTAATCCAGCCACTCGCCAGGACAGAGGAGGGGGGCCGTGCCCCCGGCTGCGCGGTGCGCTGAGCTGCCCGGAGCGGTGCCATCTTGTAGAGGGTCTTCCTCTTGTTTGCTGACACGAAACTTTATCAAGCAATCAAACATACAGCATCAACATTAGCACTGGTGACCCTGCCGCATGCGACCTCCTTAAAGTGCTGACACATGGATGTCATCTGGAGAAAGGGGGTGCACATGGCCCTCCCTCCTGCTTCGGTCGCCTCGTCTGCATGACAAAGTGGTGGTGGTTCGCCCGCCCTGCCCTCGAGTGGGGGCCCAGAGGCAGGAGGCTGTGGGAGGAGACGGCCCCTCTTTCAGAGCAGCTGGTGGATTTGAACCCCGTTCCTTTGAGATGGCAGTGCAACTCCTTACCGCCCCGCCACCAGCACTACTGCTGTGAAAACCAGACATGGGGCAAGGAAGACTGGAAGCATTTACGAAGGAGCAGCAGTCCCCAGGACAGTCCTCCCGGCCTCTGGGGGCCGGAGGAGTAAGCTGGACAAGCAGTGACAGCTCAGGGCCCAGACGTCCTAGAAAGTCTCAAATCAGCAACGAAACCACAGTGCAAACCCAACAGCAGAACAGCCCCAGAGCCTCGAGGGGCTGCCCATGCCTGAGTGGGGGGGACAGGCTTGCGGCTCAGGAGAGGAAGGGATTCGTTCTGAGGACATGGACCCCTGCCTCCTGCTGCCCCGAATCCCTGAGAACAGAGTGGGGGTGCAGGGACGAGGTCAGGGGGGCCTGGGGCGGGGAGCAGCTTGTGGGGCAGCAGGTGGCCACAGCAGGCTGGGGGCCTCTGGGTGGGGGAGGGATGTAGAAGTGGGACCACGTGGTCAGTGACCTCTGGCGTGAACTCTCCCCTCACCATCCTGCTCCTCTCAGCTCCCAGCCCCCACCCTCCTCCACATTCCATACTTTTTCTCATTTCATTGCTTTTAAGAGAAGACTGAGCCTGTGAGCTTAAAAGCTGGCTCCAGGAGGTCACGCGTCAGCCTCCGCCTGACCAGCTCATCAACTCAGGGAGCAAGCGGTCACTCAGCAGAGTGGCCCAGTCACATAGAAGCGTCAGGTGGTCCCTGTGGATAGGTGGGGGCAGTGGGAGATGCTGGCAGGGGGCCCAAAAGACATTGTGGGCAGTGGGTCAAGACAGAGATCGGCATCCAACATGTGGCTGGTCTGCAGCTTCCAGGAGAGGGGTGGGCTGTGACCACAGGACCACTCCAGAGGCCTGCCTGAGAACAAGGGGCCTCGAGGGGACAGTTGTCCCAACAACCAGCTCTGTCCAGAGAACTCACACCTCTCCCGTGATGGCCTTTCTGTGGACAGGGAAGGCAAGTGGAGACTGAGGCAACCCTGGACACAGGCAGGCCTGTCCCTCTGCCACACTGCATGCATACGCACTGGGAGGGGGTCGCCAGAGGCCCCCAAGAAAGCAAGCCCCTCCACAAGAGGCCCACCAGCAGAGAGAAGGCCCCGGAGGGTGAGAGAGGGGGATGGGGCAGAACTTTCTAGAAGGTGGTAGCCTGGAGTCTGCATGGCTGGAACCAGATTGCTCAGGGGCTCCCCAGCCCCAGCACAGGGCCGGAAGGAACTCTAACTTACTTGGCTGGAGGTGCCTCCCCCCCCCCCCACCCCAGGGGCACAGCACGCCCTCCCCGGGCAGAGTGAGAGTGTGAGAAAGGGCACTGTGTGCTGAGTGGAGGTGGAAGCCCCCAGGCCTGGCGCACGTCGTCATGGGGCTGTGGACAGAGGGCAGTGTGGGGGCGGTGGGTCCGCACACGAGGCACCTGAGTGGCTCAGGAGCCCCCTCCTCTGTCTCCTGGGAAACCTGGGCTCAGGGGGCCTGGGAAGTGGAGCAGGGCCACTGGTTTCCAGAAGGTGCTCGCAGCCCGTGGCCGGCCTGGGAGGAGGCCACAAGTTCCCAACACTGGGTCTCAGACTGTGGGAGGCGGTCTTCACAATCTGACCCAGGGAGAGGCCCAAACCAGCTTTCACAGCACTGGGGTGGGGGCTGTGCCGGTGTCAGGAGCACAGAGGGCCTCAGTGAACAGCTAGCAGTCCGCTGTGGACCCCAGAATCAACTCCCTCCTCCACTGTCTGCTCTGAAGCAGGAGGGCTGGGCTGGCGTGGCCCTAGCTCTGGTCCTGCCTGGGCTACGTGACCCTCAGGGGCTCTGTAAGGCCAGGCTGCTCCATGTGGTCACATAGCGCTCATTGCTAAGCCTAGTTTTAAGAAAGGAGCACCCCTGAATGTTGGAGTTTAGAGGTCAGTGACTACTCACAGGTTCCCAAACCCTACATAGCCCTAGTGAAGGGCTGCTGGGGGGCTCCTGCCTCCCAGGCTCCACTCCCACTCCCCCTCCTGTGGGCTCCGTGCCCAGACCCAGGCCCTCCTGAAGGGCTCCTGCTACACCCCAGCTGGTTTTGAGTACCCCTGCCCTCACTGGGTCCAAGCCTCCTGCCACTCCAAGATATGCACCATTGGACACTGGGGTCTAGAGCCCAGCAGGAGGAGTGGGAATGGGTTGAAAGGACTTCTCCCAGGGAGGGTCCCTGCCCTGGAAGCCCCTTGCTCCCCTCTTCATATCCGCAGGGTGTGTGTGTGTGTGTGTGTGTGTGTGTGTGTGTGTAGAGTCCTTTCCTAACAGGACTCCCAAACAGGCACCAGACAGCTGGGCCCTGGGGTAGAGACACAGGGTGGCTCCTCGCGCCCTGCCCCAGATGGCCCCAGATGACCCCAGATGGCCCCCAGGCCTGACCCTGTCCGTGTGCCTGGACCCTGCGTGCCATCGGACAGCACGTGGTCCCCCATGATCTGCACCCCCTGCAGGAGTGGCTCTGGGGTGGGTCAGCAGACGATTGGAATCTGAGGTGGGGGCTGGGGGCTGTCTCTCTCCTCATCCTGCAGGGCCAGCTGAGCTGGTCGCAGGTCCTGCCCTCTCGCTCCCCACCAGCCCGGGATCTTCAGTCTTCTGATGTTTATCTGTCACTCTGTCACGTCTGTCTCATCAGGAGGTCTGTACGTGCTGTCACAGGGCTGGGGTAGAAGGTGTAGAGAAACCCACCCTGTTGCCCTAGGACCCTGTCAGGCCCAGCTCTGCCCCCACCCCCGCTGCTGCTGCACAGGACAGAGGACCAGCTGAGAGGCCCTTCCAGCCTACTGGGGGCGCTGGCCAGGGGGCTGCCCTTGGGCCTGGGCTGGAGGGAGAGGGGTGCACTTGCCCCCCCCCCCATTTCCTGCTGGGCAGTCACCAGGCCCTGTAGGTCGGAACATCAAAGTCTCTGAGGCAAGAGGAGGCCGGTGAGAACTCGGGAGTTTTGGATTAAGTGTAAATGAATGTGCTCATGTGGCTTGCATTTCCAGATTACCCTGCTCAGGGCTCCACAGACAGGCTGCTTGGGATGCTGGGAACTGTGGGGAAAGCAAGTTGGGGACCCCATGCCCCACAGAGAGGGTGGCCAAGCTGAGATGTCCCTGTATGTATTGGGGAGGGGAGGACAGTGTCTCTGGACGGGCTGCAGCTCTGGGAGGCCCTCCCTGGGGGGGACAAGCAGAGTACCTCCAGAAGGCGCCCTGGGAAAGGAGACGGTACTTTGCAGAACATTCTGGAAGGTTCTGGAAGGACACCAGACTACTGCATGGAGGGGAGCAGGCGCTGGGTGGGGATGAGGTGGCGGGGGCCTCAGGAAGGCCTAGAAGCCAGGGACCCAAGGGTCGGAGGCTCTACACTGTGCACACAGCACTCATCAGCGAAGTTAGTTCAGCGAAACCAGGAGCCAAGGGTCGGAGGTGCGGGAGTGGGGGACACGCCAGGGGCAGGCCTGCTCTCCCCTCCAGGGTCAGCTCACACTGTGCCACTCTGAAACTTCAGGTCCACAGCCCACCCCAGGACCCCACCTTTAGCCCAGTGCCATCCCAGGACAGCTAATGTCCCTGGGGCCTCCAGGCTGGGCCCTGTGCTTCTCTCCCCCTGCACAGTCTTTGTGACCCACGGACTGGGACCTGGTAGGGGACAGGCTGGCCATGGGTGGGAGACAGCTGTAATCTCATTGTCCCCCAGGGCCAGGGTTCTGCCCCGCTGAGGAGGACCAGTGAGCCTGACTTGCTCTAGCTCCAGTGCTGGGCCGGGGAACAGCCCTGGGACCCCAGGACGGAAGGCAGGAAGGTCCCCCATGGCTCCCCCAGCAGCTGCTCTGGGCTTACGGGGCTCACCCTCTGGTGAGAACATCCACCATGTAAATCCGGAGAGTTTGGAGCCAGGGGAAGGGGCCTGGCCTGTCAGATGGCTCCAAGCTGCAGAGACAGCTGCTGCCCCAGTGCGTGCTGGGAGCAGGGCCTCCCCCCAACCCCTGGACCCCCCATCCTTCATCTCTCTGGGGACGGTCAGCACTGGCCTCAGCCAGGGGGCTCCACTGCCCTTCCTCACCATGACTTCACTCATGTCCCCCACCCCTCCAACTTGCTCCATCCTCCTGGGCCCCAAGAACTTTTGCTCCCCAACTCAACCCATCTTCCTAGTCCACTTCACAGACAGGGTTTCCTTTCACTCAACAAGCTGCATTGACGTGGCTCCCCTGTCTGTGCCGGGGTCCAAGGCCCTGAAGGAGTGGGGTAGAGGAGGTGCGAGCTGATGGATAGGGACAGCTGCCCACCCACCAGCCCCCTCCCCGACAAGGCTCCACATCCCCCCAGTGCCCACCGCCCACCCCCGCCCCTAATCCCCTGCCAGCCTTTCCCAGAGAACCTTTCCCACGTTCTCAGACCCTGTGATTCCTCCTCAAATTCCTGGGACCCCACCCGCCCGCCTGGGAAAGGCCACCCCCTCACGTCCGCCTGGCCAGAGGGGAGCAGCTGCAGGCCTGGGGTGCCAGCTACAAGAGCCCCGATTAAGGGCCGTCATGGGAAAGTGTGAAGCAGCCCCAGGCAGGTCCCTCGGCGGCTGGAGGCTCAGATAGCACTGCCCACGGCCCCAGCGGCCCCTCGGCTGTGGCATGGCCACCTTAGCCTGTCTACCTGGCTGGAAGCTGATGCCTGCAGGGGCAGGGGAGTCCATGAGCCTTCCACCAGCACACACACCTGCTAGGACAAGTGCCCACGATGTCCACTCTGGAAGGGACGAGGGTCATCTGGTGACACAGTGACATCTCTGGGACAGGCTAAGAGCAGAGGGTTGGCCCTGGCCAGGTGCATACAAGTGAGAGAAGGCTCTAGGTCTCTTCCTCCTCTCCTCAGGGCCATCTGGGAGCCCCAGGAGAGAGGCTGCACCCCACCATGCTTGGAACAAGACCAGCAGGTATAGCCCCTTGCAGTAGTGGTAATGAGGGTCCTCTCCCAGACCAGCTGGGAGCACTTCCCTGGTCAGTGAGGTCTCAGTCCTGCCATCTGCACTCTGAGTCTGCATCAGGACACCTCAGTGCTAGGGAATGCCCAAGGAGACGCTGCCTGGGGGCTCCCCTGAGAGGACTCTGTCCAAGGAAGAGAGTCACCGCCTGAGTGGACACGACAGCTTGAGAGGACACTTCTGCTGAGGGGGCGCTGCCGGGGAGACACTCCTGAGGGGACACTGCAGGGGGAACATATCTGAGGCGACCCATCCTGGGGAGGCACTCCTGAGGGGACGCCGCTGGGGGGGGATTGTTTGTGAAGACCACGCCCAGGACGTCATTGCCCAGGAGCACGATGCCCAAAGGACACAGACAGGGTCACTTAATTCAGGTCTTCGGGGGGGGGCAGTTGGTAGCTCTTTCCTGCTGGTCTGGCAGCTCTGTCCTCCACCCGCCTGTGTGACCTGTGGCCCTACCTGCCCCTCCTTGTTCCCCCACGGCTCCCTCAGGGGTCCTGGTGCCTCCTGTCTCCCCTGCACCCACTTGCTCCTCTTTGCTGCCCTTTTCATACTAAACAACAACCTTTCCCCTCTGCTCACTGGGCTGGGACCCTAGAGAGGTGTCCCCAAGTGGCCCACTGGAGGGGTCCCCAGTCAGTCTGGTGCCTGTGCCACTTGTCCAACTCAGAGACCCTCCTGTCCCTTTGTTCCCGTCCCATCTTCCCTCCACCTCTCCTGGAACCTGCATTTGGAGTGTCCATTCCGTTCTGCTGAGGACCCCAGAAATTGAGCCCTGGCGGGAGGGACATGCTCTCACATTCCACCCACTCTGTGGCCACAGCTGGACACAGCACAGGGACAGAGAAGTGGCCAGCTGGGTCTGGGGTCTGGAAGCAGGCTCTCAGCCAGGGGGTCCAGGCAGAGTGGGCAGGTGAGGACTCCCAGGGAGGTGAGGAGGCGCGATGGCCTTCTGAAAGAGCCCAGCCACCAGGTCAGAACATGCGGCTGGGCCCTGGCCACCAGGCCTCAGCATGCGGAAGCCAGGTTCATGAACCCCCTCACCAGCTCCTTGAATTTGTTGTCCTGTGACCTCATCCTCTGGGTGGACAGGAGGTTAAGAAAGGCTGGCCACCTTCCTGTGCCTCAGCAGAGCGGGGACGCCGGTGCCTGGGGCTGTGTGCATAGCTGGGCCTGACTGGACCTCACAGCAGGCCCGTCCAGCCCTCGTCCTCTGGTTGCCATTAGCAGTTCGGGTGGCCGGCCGGCACCGGGCGAGGACGCGGCCAAGGGTAGCAGGCACCTGGAGCTCATTATCCAGCAGCGGTCCAGTCTGGGCATGTGTCAGGGCAGCTCCCCACCCCCTACCCGGTCTCCAGTGCCTCCCTCCAGGCCAGTCCTGGAGGGGGTTTTCCAGCCAAGTGGGAGCCTGACCTGGCCCCTGCCCCAGAGCCTGGAAGAGGTGTCTGCACAGGGCCGAGCCCAGCAGGGACAGGACCACAGGAAGGGATCAAATGCAAAGTTTGGGACTCCAGAAGGCAAAGATGCTTGACCCTGGTGCTTCCCCAGCACTGAGGCCTCTGGGACCCCCAGGAGGTGACATTAGTCTTTGGAAGAGGGCTGGGGGCCTACTCCAGGCTTGTCCCCCACCCCCAGGCTTCCCTAGAAACTGCGGTAGGGGGTGAAGCAGAAGGTGCAGTGGGACCCCATGTCCCTGGCTTCCGTGATCCCAGTTCTTCCAGCCTCACAGGTGTTTCTCAGAGAAGTGGGGTGCTCTGGGGCCAGGCATCTGTTCTAGGGACACTCACAACATCCTGGCTTTAGGGACTCAGCCCCTGGACTCCCCTGGAGGGCCCACACACATTCCCGAGTCTCCTCGAGCCCAGAGGAAGTGACCTCTCAGTGGTCTCTGGGCTGACCACTGAGAGGACAATATGGCTGTAGGGAGGAGAGAGGCAGGCAGGGCTGCGTCCTGAGCCCGGTGCTTGAGGGCGTCATCACCGCAGGAGCAAATATACACTAAATAAAGCACAAATTAGCACCGCCAGGCGGACCAGCAATTCTGCCCTGTCTTCTTAATCCCTTTGGCTTAGAGTTTCCCCCGCCTGGCCAGTCCATCCGAGGGGAAGGCTGCCCAAGGGCACACGGGCATCCGTCCGGGACAGTCAGGCCAATCCCAGGCCACTCTGACGCGCACCCACATCCGCACCCACAGTCTTTTCCCAGCCCATGGGTGGGGGAGCGGTCACTTGGTCCCAGAAAGAGGAGCGAGGGTCCAGCAGGAGCCACGAAGGGACTGAGTGTCGGGGTCTTGAGAAAGCAAGAGGCGAGGTGAGGGCCCATCTGGGCCCCTGCTCCAACCCAGGGCCGGCCTGGTCAGGTCCAAGCCCAGCCTCCTACCTCGGACCCCTGCTTACTGCTCAGTGTTGAGACACGCAGCCAGAAGTTCGCAGTTACAGGAGTGGGCATCCGGGAGTTGTCACGGGAGGCCAGGAGAGGTGAGAGAAGCCCTGGTCAGTGCCCCTTCTCAGCCCCTGCTGTGAGGAGACCAGCCGAGACCAGCAGGACCTGCAGGGCCCGAGAGTCCTCACTGGGATACCTGGACCCCATTCAATTCTAGGTGCTCCCTCCGTCCCACGTCCCACGTGGGCACAGACCTGCCCTCAGAGACCCCCGGATCCTAGAAGGGTTCCTTGCCCTACTCCAGCCCCAGCTCTGGTGGGTCTCTGGGTGACTTCACTGGGAAGCATTCTCCGGGTCCAGACTTCCAATTCAGCTGCAGCCCCACCAGGCCGGGCACTTCGACGGGAGCAAGTACTTCGGGCAGCGGTTGAAGGCCAGGAAAACCCTGTCGGGAGCGGCCCTGATGCCCTGGCCCCCAGGCCCGGCCACTGCTTTCTGACCTGTCAAAAGGTCTTGTAACCATGGGGGTTAATCTCCAGAAGCCCCTCCCAATGAAGAGGGCCCTGGCCTGGTGCTGGGTCCAGGCAGGAGCTGTGGTATCAAGTGCGGGGCGTGTGTCCTAGGTGGGAGTGGTGGACAGTCCTGGTTTGTAGGTGCCCTTCCTCTGCTTGGTGGCCAGGTCTCCCCTGCCTCTGCATTTGGCTGGGCTTTCGTTCTCTGCAGAATTGGGGAGCTCCCATCAGAAGATAAGGCGGGCCCCTTGGACCCCAGGCCCAGGCCTTCTGTTGATGAGGGGTGCTGGCCAGCTCTTGATTACCGTGGCCTCCCAGGACCCTCGGATGCTGCTATTCCAAGGAGAGCTGCACTTAGGGGAGACTCCTCTTGCAGGACCCCAACTCTCTCACCTTCACTTTTCTCACCTGCCAGCCTCCTGCCCTGGAGCCTGACCTGTGTCCCTGGGCTCCTGGGGGCCGAGGACTCTGCTTGTCACTCCTGGCCACGCAGGGACAACTCGAGATGGCGGACCTGGCCTCTCCTGCAGGCAGGAAGGGCCTCTGCTGCATGGCCAGGGGACACCTTCCTCTCGCCAATCCCTCCAGCTCTCAGCTTCCCTCTGTCTACCCTCACTGCCCTCCGTCCCTGTCTCCTCACTACTTGTGGAGCCCAATGCCCTCTCGCCCCTTGGCCTCTGTCCTCTACTTACACAAGTCCAAGCCCCTCCAAGCCTCCCAGACTCCCCGGAGTGTCAGCCCTGGCCCCACCGTCACCTTCGCCTTCCTTCTCCTGGTCCCTCTCCCCAAGCTTCCCGCCCACCTCTGTCCTCTCATCCTCAGGCCTCACTCTCTGTCCCTTTGTCCCTGAGCCTCACTCCCTCACTCCTGTCCCTGAGTCTTCCTCTCACGTCCTCTCATCCCCACGCTTCTCTTTCTACTCCCCTCTGATTCCCCAGCCTCACTCTCCTGGCCTCTCCTCCTGAGCCTTTGTCTCCTGTCCCCTCCATCCTGACCCTCAGCCTGACCCCCTTGTCCTGGCCTCCTCCTGTCCTTTCCTCTGTAGTCTGGCTTTCTCTTGTTGCCCTGGTCCCCTCTCACGTAGTGGACACCAGGATCAAAGCCTGGACTGTCGAGCAGGAGAAGCCCCTAGCCAGGCTGGCTTCTGAGGGACCCAGGCTGGACATGGGGTTTGGGCAGACTGGGGCCTGGCACGCTGAGCAGACATGAGGCAGGAGAGCCCAGGGAAGAGCTGGTCTGGCGGCAACGTGCTCATGCCGGGCCAGCCGGACCGGAGGGTTTCATCTGTCAGGGAGGCCGCACCTCCGGGCACACCTCTCAATGAGCAGTGATGTCCAGCGTGCCCTTCAGGCCACAATGCTGCGCAATGCCTTCCTCCCCACGTGGCCATCAGGACCCCCACTGTGGCCTCCTCTCAAGTCCCCCAGGCCCTGAAAGGGCCAAGCTTAGGCCATCAACAGCCAGGGAGCATCCCTATACTCTGAGGTGGATGTCTGGGGCCTCAGCTCACCGGACAACTAGGTCAGGACGCCCACCCAGGTCTTACATGAGTGCAAGCCCCGTCCTCCGGGCCCAGGCTTCCGGGCTATGGCCGCCTGCTCCCTGCAGCAGCCAGGGAGACCTCTTTCTACTTGCCCATCCTCGGGAAGCCAAATGTGGAGCAGAGGCCACTCTACTGGGCTTTGGGGCCTTGGAGAGGAGAGGAAAGCCAGAGGAGGCCCGGGAAGGCCCGGGGAAGGACCAAGGGGTCCCTAAGGAGAGGTGGGCGGGGGCCCTCTGCCTGGCCGGGTTGGTGCTGTGCTGGACTTTGCAGGAAGTGCTGGCCAGCCAAACTCAGCAGGTCCTGCCCGCTCTCGGGAGGGCAGGAAGCGACAGGAAGGAGGCCAGCGTCTCCGCAGAGGCCCTGGTCCGCTACAGCCAGGCCCAGACCTGTCTCCTGGGCTTCCGAGCCACCTGGCCCTGCCAGCTCTGTGCCTAGGGACACAGACTACAGGCAGACAGCCCATGTCCCTGCCCGCACAGCCCTGCTCCTGCCCACCACAGCCTCCTCCACAGCGGAGGGGTCAGCCCTGGGCTTCCTGAGAGCCACCTCAGCTCTGCGTCTGGTGGCGGAGGCCCAGGGCCAGTCCTGACATGTCCCAGCATGTCCTGGGCCTCCTCTGTTTCTGACCTGCAGGACAGGTCTTCGGGGGGCCCAGCTCTGCCCCACTGGCCTCACCCCGTCCTGGGTTCTCAGGGAAGATGTGGCTGGGACAGTCAGTGTGGAAAGAAGGACCGCAAGCGTCGGAGCAGAGGTGGACTGGTCTGGGTGTGAGAGTCTTCTGGGGGACCCTGAGAGACAGTGGGCCAGGGCCTCCTTGTGGAGGGCAGTCACCTTCATTCTACACCTTCGTCCCTGGTGCACGGAGGGGCAGCACCCGGCTCCGTGTCACAGGATCCAAGCAGTGGGGGCTTGGGTTGAGCCAGATGATGTCAGCACATGGAGGTGGCAGGGCTGGGGGGACAGGAGGGAGGCAGCAGGGTGCTGAGGGACTAGGTAGCCAGGGGACGTGGGTAGCCCCACAATGCCCATGGTCTGCTCCTCAGGGCAAGTGGACGCTGCATGACAGTGGCCGTAGGGGGGAGGGGGCGCCATGAAGATAGTGACCAGTGATGGGACTTACCACTAGTCAGAGGGACCTTGGGGATCACTAGGTGTGGGTGGACCTGGGGCGCCCAGGCAGCAGAGCCTGCCACACTCCTCCTCAGCTGCCCCAGCTCCGTCCGTCAGGCACTTCGGCTGAACCTTGACGGGCAAGGCCGCTCAGTGAGGGAACCTCAGGTGGCCCCGGCAGGACAAAGGGCCTGACTATGTTGAAAACCCCACAAATTATAGCTGCCCGCCGACAAGTGAGTGAAGCAGCCCCTATGGGTCCCTCCAAAGACCAAGAGACACAAACATCTGTCCCTTCATGGTCACTGTTCCCAGAAAGGGTAACTGACCACCTCTCCTCCCTGGCCCACCTGCCCCCCTCCCAAGGGCCCCTTGTACCCCTAGAGGCCACGGCTGGCAGACCCTCCTCTCAACCCCCAACAAAGTCCACGCAGGGTCTGGGGTGGTGACACACTGGTGGTCCCGTGGCTGGGGGGCCTGAGGACCAGAAGGGGAGCTACAGACAGACTTCACACAGCAAGAGGAGAGTCGATGAGGGGTGTCAGCGGCCCAGCCCCCAGGGTTTTGGGGTGAACAGACTTCGCCCTCTCTTCTGTTCCCTTCCAGGTGTTTCTTGAGGGGGAAAAAAAAGCTTTCCAAAGCACACTCTGAAAAAACATGAGCATGAAATTCAGTGTGAGAAACGCTGTAATCTCCCCCAGAGATAAGGCTCTGGCAGAGAGGAGGGGGCGGCGAGCTGACGCAGAAAGCAGACGCCAGCACCGCTGGCTGGGGGGCCGCTCGGGGGGGCTGGCCAGGGGCCAGGGGCAGCTGCAGGGGTACCGGGCTGTGGTGGAAAGGGGAAGGGGCCAGAGGGGTCCTCAGGGACTGGGGGAGGGACTTAGGGGTGGCTGGAGGCAG
>NW_006399876.1:2161494-2166831 GCF_000299155.1 Elephantulus edwardii | reverse complement strand
GCTTGGGGGTTCCAGGCATGGGGTCTAGGGGGGATGGCTTTGCAGGGCAGACAAGTGAAGGGGGGAGGGGCTGGGCCAGGCTGGTCCTGGTGGAACTTTCTGGAAGCACTGTGCTGACTTGATGCCCCTGCCCGCTGGCCCGGCCTGGACTTCCCAGTGGCCCCAGGCCCTGCACTCTCAGGCCCTAATTCAGTCCCGGCCCGGCCAGCGAGGAGGCTCAGGTTGCTGACAGCTGAACTGGGAACAGCTCGGCCTCCCGCCTGACCTTTCCGGCCGGCGCCAGCTGCCTCGGCCCGCCCCTCGGCTGGGACATGCAGTACACACGTTCGAGCTTGGGGCCCAGGCCCAGGGGCCCTCGCTCCCCAGCTCTGGCAGGGGGGTGGGGGCCTGCGGGAGGGAATGGGGACCGGGCCTGGGCGGGCGGCTCAGCCTCAGTTTCCCACTTGGCGAAGCAGAAGCCGAGACAGAACCGTCCCCCCTCGCCCCCCACATCCCCCTGCCGGAAAAGGGCCCGGGCAGGGGGGGCTGGGCCCCGGGGCTCGGCTGGGAGCGCCAGACGCCCGGGGCTGCGTTCCTGCGGGGGGCGGGGCGGCGGCCAGGCGCCGGCAGGGTGAGTGGGGGCTGGCCGGCAAGGGGCCCCCCAGGCCGCAGGGGCTGGCGGCGGGCAGCTCGGCGCCACGCGGCTGCCCCCTTCAGGTGGCCGGCTGCAGAGGGACTGCTCGGACCACTGGCCCCACTGCACCCCACTGCACTCTTAGCCCCACTTGCAGCGGTGCACCGGTCCGGTTCCCTGTCTGTCCTTCTGTAACTGGAATGAAACAGAGGCTCAGAAGAGAGCGGTGTTCTGTGCGGTCACCCCCTGGGGTCCCCAAACCCAGAGGGGCACGTGCTTGTTTGTGCCTGTGTGTGTGTCTAGGTAGAGTGTGTGTGTGTGTGTGTGACAGGCCTGGATCCCTCTCTCCTCACTCACCCTCTGAGACCCACAAACCCCAAGCCTACCAAGCCCCCACCCTTGGCTCAGGAGCCTGAAGGGACAGGACGGAGCAAACACATGGCTGGCACTGGGCCGGTGGGTACTCTCCCCTAACGTGGTTAAGTCTCTCACAGCCTGCCCTCCCGCCAACCAGGAGTTTGGGGACTGTATCCCCTCTGTTTGCCTGACCCTCCTGCATGGCCATGGCTATGACATGGGGTGAGGACCAGACTGCCGGGCCTCAGAGGGGACACACGTTGCCCCGTTCAGCCATTCTGGCTCTTTCTAGCTCTCAGCCTCCGTCCCACCTCAGCCCACCCCCAACAAAAATGTTCCAGGAGTCCCAGCGTCCAAGCAGTGCCTGCTGGCCTCATTCCGAGGATGGGAGGCCCATCTGTCCACACAGATCCATCCCGCAGGTCAAGACCTGGGTGTAACAAGCCCCACCTCCTGTGTTCTCCTCTGAGGTCTCCCATCATCCCACACTGCACCTCACACTCGGTGTCCCTGCTGCCTTGACCCCATCTCTTGTCCCTACCTACACTCACAAGCCCTGGCCTGAGGGGTGGTAGGGTGAGTGCTGAGTCTGTGCTGGAAGCTGCAGGTCCCACAGACCCTGGGCGCTGGCCTGCTGAGGCAGGGGGACACAGAGAACAGAGCGGCTGACCCACCAGGCAGAGGCCCAGGCCTCTTGGGAAGTGGACACGCAGCCTGGCACTTCCACCCTTCTGGGGCCCCGTCGTGTCCTTGCTCCCGAATATGGGGAATGCAAGGTCAGGAAAGGACAGAAAGGGCCATGGTCACTGTGACTGATGGTCACAACTGTGCCCATGGGAGCCAGGCACCGAGTGCCGAGGGCAGGCGGGGGTCTCCACAGCCGGGGGCCACGGTCAGCCCCTTTGCCTGCACAACTGGGCATGCCCTCCCTGGGGCCCAGGAGGCATCCGTGCTCCGTGCCAGTGCTGGATCAGGCACCTGCGTGGGGCGGGGAGGCGCCGACAGGGCAGGACGGGCCCGGCAGCTGGGCCTAATCCCCCCCGGCCTTCTTTGGGCCAGTGCCGAGGGACACTGTATGTGGTTCTTATTTTAGGAGACGCCTTCAAGAGCATACGCGACCCCATCTCAGGGCATGGGCTGGGGCCTGGTGCTGTTGCTCTGTGCCAGTCACATGGGGTGACCTCATCAGCTCAGGCCTGAACTCTGGGTGCTGAAGCCCCAAATGACCACCCTCCACTTAGCAGGGCCCTCTCCTCGAATCTAGACTAAGCCCTGCAGGCTAGAGAGCTGGGTGTGACCCCACAGTGCACCCAGCTAGCTGTCAACAAGAGAGACAGTCACGAGCCAGGTCCCCAAAGTTGCACCCAAGTGGTCAGACGGGGAGTTGGGAACCGGCAGAAACTCTGGGCAGAATATGCCTGAGCGGCTCCTGGTCTCCACGGGGACGGCCAGAAAGCACCCAGCTAAGTGAGGCTCCTTGGGGGCCAGGCTGAGGCCCTGGGGGGTGCTACACAGCAACAGAGGGGCTCCCCTACCCCAGAGCAGGGGTGGCTGAGTGGGGCTAAGGGCAGGTGGCAGCAGGCGACAGGCAGACCCTCTTGGACAGGGTGTACGTGTCTGTGTGTGTGAGAGTCTGCATTTCTGTTGAGTGTCTGTGTGTGTCTCTCTGTTGTATGTGTGTACATGTGCACGTGTGTCTGTCAGTTTCTCTGTATACTCCCATGTGCGTGTCTGTGTGGGGAATGGCGGGGTGGACAGATTTCAAGCCCACATGAACATTCTGGACTAGTGTAACTTTGAATGAGTCCATCAGTTGTGTGTCCGAGGCAGGTCCTGCACGACAGACAGCCTGGTGACCAATGGCTGGTGGCTCCATCCACTGAATCGCCCCCTTTCCCCATTAGGGGAACATCCTTGCTGTGAGCACACAGGGTAAAAGTTGCTGGGACCCTGGGCCTCTCTGGCCCCTCCAGGCCCCTCTCCCAGGATTGGGCAATCTTCCTGAAGTGGCCAGTGTCCACAGCCTCTCATGTATGGCTCTTTATTTTGGGGGGGGGGGGGGGGGGTGGGAGCTTTGATGTCTCTCTATTTTAATCAATTTTAATGAATGTTTACAGAGACTTAGGGTTTCTAGTCATTCATTGTTGCACTTTTCTTCCTGCCCACCCCCTCCCCCCCAATTCACTCTTCTCCTTGAAAAGAAAAAGAAAAACTCTCATTGTTATACAATCCCTTCCCCCAAGTCCACTCCACTGTGCAGTCTTCACTCTGGACTTCTGTAATGACAAGAATATCCATGCATATGTCCCTTTTAAACAGTTCTCTCCCTCATCTGTTTCAATGCAGGATACATCATTCCTCCCCTCCTTTTCTGTCTTCCCTCAACCCTGATGTCAGTCCCCTTTTACAACAGTGGCCCGATGCAATATTTATCCTTTTGTGACTGAGATATTTCACTCAGCATAATGTCCTCCAGGGTCACCCATTTTACATAATATTGCATGAGTTCCTTGGTTTTCAATGCAGCATAGTATTCCATTGTGTGAATCTATCAGAGTGTCTCTATCCATTTGTTTGTTGATGGACGTGTGTGAATCTTAGAGCCTGGTGTTGGCCTGCAGCCCTGGGCCACATGGAGGGTGTGCCCTGGGGTGGCAGCATGACCAGTGGGCAGAATGTGGTTATGAACATGCCCCTGCCTGAGGGATGTCCAGTGAGAGTTGGGGTGCTGGTCTGGCCATGACAATGAGCTCCACCACTAGGTCCAGCAGGTCCAGGCTGCAACCTAGGCCCCAGACCAGAGGCACAGTGTGGACACAGGGTTCCAGCCTCCATACCTGCTCCTTGCTGAGGTCCCACCATTTCCTGGGGTGGCCCTGCCTTCAAAAGGTTCACGCGTAAGGCCTGGGGGCCTTCAGGATGGACCGGTGTGGCCGGTGCCTTGCTGACCTGGCCTGTGGCCCGGCGTGGTCCTAGTGGGTTGATTTTTGCCTGAGCAGCAGGCTTCAAGCACACCTCCAGCTACTGCCCCATTAGCTGGCCCCCCACCCTCCACCCCCCAGGAGGCAGCACTTCCCAGACTTCAGCATGGTCTCTGATGGCTGCCTTCTGTGGGCGCTGACCGGGCCTTCAATGCCAAGCGGGGAGAGTCCTCCTTTGCACCTCCATCTGTGGCCACTAGGGCTGAAGTTCCCCTGCCAGCCAGTGTTCGGGGCAATAGACTATTGTGCCTTGTGAGGTGTGTCTCAGAGGCAGAGAAGCCTGGGATCCCCTGCCCTGTGGCCCCTCTGTGGCCTGCCCCTCCCCAGCCCGCGGGCTGTGCCCCCTCCCCTGCTCGTGCCTCACTGCCCCCCGGCAGCAGGCACGGGCTTTATGAGGGCTACAAATCAGTTCTCACACAGTTTGAGGCTGACATGGTTTTTATAAGAATTATTTAAGGTCTTGGTCCTTGCACAGTCCCGGGAGGCCTGCACTGGGCCGGCAGTGGTGTGGCCTGCTGGCATTTCAAACCTGGCAGAGCTCAGGTGAGAAAGGGAACACCTTGTTCTGCTTAAGAGCAGCTTCACCCCTGTCCCAGTGGGGTGCTGGGCTCCCCTCCTGTCCCCAAACCTGCAGCTGGCCCCTCTCTGTGTCTGCACCTCTCAGAGCTGGGCTGCCTCAGGCAGAATCCTTCCTCTCATCCCCCAGCACCGGCCTGTTCCTGTCTCCTGCACCCAGTTCCTGTCACCCAGGTCAGAAGTGCTCCCACGCTGGAGCCAGAGAGCCCCAGAGTACTGTTGGCTGGCAAGACGTGTCACCCACCTTCTCTGCACCCTGGTGAGGGGCTCTCAGGCCATCCACAGGCTTCTCTAGAACAGAGGAGGCCAGACATCCTAGAGGGGCACAGCCCTCCCCAACCCAGGCATGTGGGCCATACCCACTGCTCCGTCTGTGACTCCCCGGGCCTGAGGGCAGAGCCGCCCCAAAAGGAGTTGCCTCTTGCCCAGAACACAGGTGGAGATCCTGAGTCCCAGGCTGTGCTGGGCTGGGGGATCCAGGAGTGGGTGACACCCTGAGCAGACAGGACAGTGTGGCCTGTAAGGTGACCACTGGGCACTCATGCTGCTAGGGGCATGTACTGTCAGGGTCAGAGGAGAGCCTTGCAGGACGGCGTGGCTGGAAGACGGCACTGCCCTCCCAGGAGTGAGAGCGGGCAATGCCATCGTTCTGGAGTGCGAGGTGTGCTGCAGCCACTGGGGCAGGAGATTTCGGGGTGTTTGTACAGCTGGTATCTTGCTGCCATGTTGAATTGGAGAGTGGGCCCTAGAGTCCAGGGTGATGAGAAGGTGCTGTCTTTTCTTGGAGGGCAAGATCTCCTCAAGGTGCAT
>NW_006399876.1:2135942-2161364 GCF_000299155.1 Elephantulus edwardii | reverse complement strand
GCACACACGAACCCACACCTGTATGTGCACATGCACACACATCCATACACATCCTATATGTTCACACACACATGTCCATGCACACATATACACACCCTGTACGTGCACATGTACACACACGTCCACACACACACATGCACCCCCACACCTGTATGTGCACATGCACACACGTCCGTACACACCCTGTATATGCACATGCACACACATACACACATATGTCCATGCACGCACATACACACCCTGTATGTGCACACGCACACCCACATAACACACCCACATGGGCACATGCACATACATGCACACACACATCCCCTGTGTGTGCATGCATGTGCATATACAAGTGTGCACCCCATGCAGGCACACGTACACAAATGCACTCACACTCACAGACACAAATGTGCGCACACATGCACACATACTGACACCCACGGACACAGGCACACACTGCACACACCTTCTACCCAGACAAATGCACACACATATACACACAAGTACATACATGTACACACAGACACACAGGGATGCATATATATACACACACATGCACAAACACAGGTGCACACATGGGCACATACACAAGTAAGCCCTCCACCCAGGCAAGTGTGTAGCCACATGTGCACACATGTATACACATGTACAAAACCAGGGACACACACGTGCAGACCTTCACCCACACAAGTGTGTACACACGGCATGTGCACGCATGTAGACTTTCCATCCTGACAAGTGCATTCACAGAGACACACATGCATGGACACACATATGCAGACCTTCCCAGAGGGCAAGCCTGGGCACAGGACACCTCCCTTCCAGCAGATTAGAGGGGCCTGCATTGGAGTCCCCAGAGCCCTAACTCTGATCTATTGGACTTGGCTGTCTGTGGGGCCCTGCATGAAGATGGCGAGCGGGGGGAAGCCCAGCGCCACCCCTGCCTGGGGAGGTGGGCGACAGCGGCTGGCCGGCCTTCCTCTATGCCATGCATCAGGGCTGCAGCGTCTGCGGGGCCAATCAAAGCCAGATGTGGAGCCATGCAGGAGCTGGGACGTCATGAGAAGAAAGGCCCATTTGAAGAGAGGAATGAAGTGAGGGTGGGGGTGGGGTTGACTGGGGTAGGGGGGGCTGGACAGACATTAGCAGGTCACCCTCGGGACCATACACCTGGTGGCCCTCGTGTTCCCCTGTGTGTCATGGAGCTTCTACTGCCAGAGGGCTGGGTGGGAGATTCCCCCTGTGAATTAATCCCTATTCACAGTGGTCACAGCACCCTAGGCTGTCCACTGTACCTGTCCTGTGTACCAGGTGGTGTCAGGGGTCACAGCCCCCCAGGCTGCCCACTGCGTGTGCCCTGTGTAGCAGGGAGTGTCCAGGGGTCACAGTGCCCAGTATGTCCACTGTGCGTGCCCTGTGTACCAGGTGGTGTCCGGGGGTCACAATGCCCAGGGTGTCCACCACATGTGCCCTGTGTGCCAGGCAGCGTCTGGGGGTCACAGTGCACCCAGGCACATGCTTTGTGTACTGGGAAGCATACAGAGTGGCTCCTTGTGGGACTGGCGGTGATGGAGAGAAGAGAAGAGAAGGGTCTCCCTGCAGGCGCTGGTGACTCAGCCGCAGAGGTGGAGTTCTGACACTGCTACAGCCTGAGTGATCCTTGACATTCACAAACAAATGGCCAAAGGGAAGGAGACCCTCAGTGAGGTGGGCTGAGGTCATGATGGCGTCTGGGATCTCTTGAGTCAGAGCTGGCTCCAAGGTGAGAGTACCTGATCTTCCCCTGTAATTCCCTGAGCACGAGTCATCTCCAAGAGGCAAATCCAAGCAGACAGACACACAGCAGAGTCACCTAGGGCTGCCTTTGAATCACTCCTCTTCAGGAGACCAGCTTCTTGAATAATTTGTCCAGCACACAGATTGAAAAGGCATGGACAGAGAATACAATCCTGATGCACTCCTCTCTCAATTTTATGAAGATGGAAGTAATACATAGAGTCACTGCATCAAAAAGAAGTGGCTGACACAGAAGAATTTAAAGAAACAACGTATGATCAAGAGGCAATGGTGATGAAAGAGGAAGTTCAGGCTGCTCTGAAGGACTTGATAAAAAATAAAGGCCCAGGAATTGACGGCATACCAATTGACATATTTCAACAAACAGATGACACCCTGGATGTTCTCACGAGGTTGTGCCAAGAAATCTGGAGGACAACTACCTGGCCAACTGGCTGGAAGAGATCTGTATTTATTCCTATTCCAAAAAAGGATAACCTGAAAGTGTGGAAATTATCGTTCAATATCATTAAATCACATGCAAGCAAAATCCTGCTGAATATTACCTAGAAATGACTGGAACAGTACGTTGACAGAGGATCACCAGAAATACAAGCTGGGTTTAGAAGAGGCCATGGCACTAAAGACATTATTGCCAATGTCAGATGGATCTTGGCAGAAAGCAGAGAGTACCAAAGGGTTATCTATCTGTGTTTCATTGACTATGCAAAGGCATTTGACTGTGTGGATCACAACATATTGTGGTCAGCCTTGAGGAGACTGGAAATCCCAGAACACTTGACTGTGCTTATATGAAACCTATTCTAGGACCAGAAAACAGTCCTCAGAACAGATCAGGGAAACACCAAATGGTTCAAAATCAGAAGAGGAGTTTGTCAGGGATGCATTCTGTCTCCATAACTTTTCAATCTATATGCAGAACAGACCATTCTGGAGGCTGGACTTTATGAGGAGGAATGTGGCATCAGGATTGGAGGAAGACTCATCAACAACCTGCGTTATGCAGATGACACAACCTTGCTTGCTGAAACTGAGGAGGACCTGAAGTGCTTGCTGCAGAAGGTCAAGGACTGTAGTCTTTAATATGGATTGAAGCTCAGCATTAAGAAGACAAAGATTCTTACCACGGGGCCATTGGCAGCACCATGATGGATGGAGAAGAGATTGAGGTTGTTAACAGTTACAGCTTGCTTGGCTCCACAATCAATACTTGGTTCCAGCAGTCAGGAAATCAAAAGACAAATTGCATTAGGTAAATCTGCTGTCAGGGACCTCCTGCAGTGATGTCAGTCTAGAAACTAAGGTGCGCCTGAGCCAGGCCATGGTCTTTGCAATTTCTTGCTATGCAACAGAGAGCAGGACAATGACTGAAGATGGTAGAGAATTGATGTCTTTGAGTTGTGGTGCTGGTGAAGAGTCTTGAACATACCATGGATCACCAAGACAACAAATAGGTCTGTCTTAGAAAGGGTGAAGCCAAGTTTCTCCTTGGAGGTTAGATTTTGAAGCTCTGTCTCACATACTTTGGGCATGTGGTCAGGAGGGACTGATCCTTGGAGAAGGACATCATACTTGAAAGGGTGGAGGGACAGTGCAGGAGAGGAAGATCCTAGATGAGATGGATTGAGACAGTGACTGGGGCAATGGGGGTAGGTGTGCTTGAGTCAGTGAGACTAGCTCAGGGCAGAGCAGGCTTCAGAGGTGTTGTGCATAGGATCGCTATGAGGCACAGGCAACTTGATAGTACACAACAACAACAACACAGAGTCCCCTTGCTCTGTTCACACACCAACCTGGTCTAGGTATAAGTTTTACATGAACACAAATTAAACACTTAATGATATTGAACAATTAAATCCTCTGGGATTCCCATTCTTCTCTATGTTAGCCATAACGTGTTATTACTTTTGCGTAGTCAATGAAGCATAAACAGACATCCTTCTGGCATTCTTTACGTTTAGCCAGAATCCATCGGACACCTGCAATGATGACCCTGGCACCAAAGCCTCTTCTAAATCCTGCTTGAACCTCTGACAGTTCCCTACACCCTGTTCTAGCTGTTCTTGAATGATCTGCAACAGGATTTTGTTCACATGTGATATTAACTATATTGTTCAATAGTTTCCGCATTCTGTTGGATCACCTTTCTTGGGAATGGGAACAAATAAGGACTTCTTGCAATTCGTTGGGCAGACAGCTGTCCTCCAAATTTCCTGGCATAGACTGGTGAGCACATACAGGGCTGCATCTATTAGCTGAAACAAGTCAATTGGTTCCCATAGATTCCTAGGGTCTAACTTTTTAGCTAACGCCTCAGCGCAGCTTGAACTTCCTCCTTCACTATCATCGGTTTACGCTCATATGGCACTTGCTGAAATTTTCAGTGTTGGTGAGTTTTGTTTTTTTTTTTCCCAATGACTCTGTATACCTCTCCATCTTCTTTTGATGTTTCCTGGATCATTGAACATACTACCCAGAGCATCTTTCAATATTGCCACTCAATATATTTGTGTTTTGGTTCTCTCACCTGCTTGCTGAAACTGAGGAGGACCTGAAGCGCTTGCTGTAGAGGGTCAAGGACTGCAGCCTTCAATGAGGATTGAGGCTTAATGTCAAGAAGACAAAGATTCTCACCACTGGACCAATTGGCAGCATCAGGATGGATGGTGAAGAGATTGAGATTGTTCACAGTTTTAGTTTGCTTGGCTCCACAGTCAACACTCTTGGCATCAGCAGCCAGGAAATTAAAAGACATATTGCCATGGGAAAGTTTGCTGTTAGGGACCTCTCCAAAGTACTGAAGAGCAATGGTGCCACTCTGGAGACTAAGATGTGTCTGATAGAGGCCATGGTCTTTGCAATCACTTGTTATGCATCAAAGAGTTGGACAGTGACTAGGAAGGATAAAAAGAGAATTGATGCCTTTGAGCTGTGGTTCCGGAGAAGAGTATTGAATGGACCATGGACTGCTAAGAAAACAAACAGATTCATCCTGGAAAAAGTCAAACCAGGCTCCTTCTTGAAGGCAAGGATTCTGATCCTTTGTCTGACTTACTTTGGACATGTTGTAAGGGGGGTCAGGTCCTCGGAGAAGGACATCATGCTTGGGAGGGTGGAAGGACAGTGTAGGAGGGGAAGGTCCTCTATGAGGTGGATTGATTCAGTGACTGGGGTAATTGGGATGGGAGTGTCAGAGGCAGTGCGATTGGCACAGGACAGAGCAGGGTTTAGGGCTGTTGTACATAGGGTCGCTATGAGTCGTAAGTGATTCAACGGCACATAACAACAACAACATCTGGAGAAATACAAAGCCAGTTCTTCCCTTTTTATTCTCCAATTCCAGTTCTCTCCACATTCCCTTATAACACTTTGCTCTGTGTGTTTGAGCTGTTCTTTAAAATAATTCAGCTCTTTTACTTTGGCCTGTTTTCCCTTTGTTTGGCTTCTTGATGCTCTAGTACAATCTGGACAATTTTCAGTGTCTTATCACATTCATTTTGGTTTTTCCTTTGCATTTTGTCTCTGTAATGACGGTAATTTGAACAAATTATTCCGGAAACTAGACTCTATGAAGAATGTGGCATCAAGATCAGAGGAAGACTTATCGGTAACCTTCATTATGCAGATGACACAACCTTGCTCGCTGAAAGTGAGGAGGCCTTGGAGCACTTGTTGAAAAAAGATCAAAGAATACACATTCAATACAGATTACATCTCAACATCAAAAGAACAAAAATTTTTACTATTGGACTGACAGGCAACATCGTGATAGATTGAAGAAGACTGAACTGTCAACAACTTGATCTTACTTGGATCCACAACCAAAATCCTTGGTACCAGCAGCCAGGAAATCAGGAGATGTACTGCACTGGTAAAATCTGTAGTCAATGGCCGCTCCAAATTATTGAATAGCAATGATGTCAGTTTGAGTACTACGATGTGCATGATTCAGACCACGGTCTTTTCAGTTACTTGCTATGCATCTGAGAGCTGGATAATGAATAAGGATTAATGACAGAAGAATTGAGGCCCTTGAACTATGATGTTGGAAAAGAGTATGATATATCCCATGGACTGCCAAAAGAACAGCTCAACATCAAGAAAATAAAAATTCTTACCACTAGACCAATAAGCAACATCATGATAGATGGAGAAAAGACTGGAACCATCAACAACTTCATCTTACTTAGATCCACAATCTATACCCATGGTACTTGCAGTCAGGGTATCAGGAGAAATATTGCACTGGGGAAGTCTGAGTCAGGGACCTCTCCAAGTTATTGAGGACCAGTGACAGCAGTTTGTGGACTAAGGTGTGCCTGATTCAGGTCATGGTCTTTCTGATCACTTGTGATGCATCTGAGAGCTGGACAATAAATAGAGATAACGGAAGAATGATACCTTTGAGTTGTGGTATTGGGCAAGTGCACGGACAGCCAAAAGAACAAATAAATATGTCTTGGAGAGGGTGTAGCCAGGGTGCTCTTTCGAGGTAAGGACGAGGAGACTTCACCTCACGTACTTTGGACATGTTGCTGGGAGAGCCTATTCCCTGGAGATGCTGGGAAGGGTGCAGGGTCAGTGAAGAAGAAGCCCTCAACCAGGTGGACTGACACGATGACTGGCCCAGTGGGCTCTAATGTGCCAGGAAGTGTGAGGGTGGCATGGGAAAGGACAGGGTTTAGGCTCACTATGAGTCATACTTGACTCGACAGCATCTAAGAACAAAAATACAGATTAAATAGGTATGGAGAAGGGATCCAACCCTGACGGACACACTCCCTGATTTTAAACCATGCAGTATGCCCGCGCTCCATTTGGACAGCAGCTTGTGGGTCTAGGTGTTAGACTAATATTAATGATATTGCTCAGTCGTTTCCATATTCCACTGAGTCATCTGTATTTTGAACGGGAACGAATGTGGATCTCTGCTAGTCAGTTGACCAAGTGTTCCAATTTCTTCAAATGGCGTTAGTGAGTGTGCCCAGTGCTGAGTCTGCTTGCTGAAGCACCTCTCTTGTTATGTATCCACTTGAGGGCCTTATATCTGTAATGTCTCTGTGCACTTGAACTTCTTCTCATACTTTTCTTTCCTGATCATATGCTACTTCTTAACACGCTTCAATAGTGACCAATTCTTTATGGTCCAGTGATTCTGTGTGTTCATCCAATCTTCTCCCCCCTCGCAAGTCAGAATTGATTTAATGGCAACGGGTTCAACCCATTCGGAGATCAACACAAACACCAATAAATATCAAAACATTACATTTCTGATATAATTTTTACATAACAAAAATTTTAGGGCAAAAAAATTGTTGTAATAAGCCGGAGGAAGTATATTCAGCTACTTGGCGAACAACTAATTCCAAATACTACCTCAAATTATCTTCTTTTGAAACTTCCTGCATCAAATATTCAAGATTTTGCCACGGAATCCTTCACCATCGCAATGTGAGGCTTGAATTTGCTCTTCATGTCTTTCAGCTTGAAATACCGAGCGTGTTCTTCCCTTTTAGTTTTCTAACTCCAGGACTGGGCACGTTTCGCTGTAATACTTTCTTTTGTCTTTTTTACCGGTGACTCTGAAGAACGATGGGCGCTCACAGCCTCAGAAAGCCAGTGGAGGCTCGTCGTGGGTGGGAGCTAACGCGGTGGTGGTGAGGTTTGGGTTTTGCTTTCCCTTCGGTCAAGGCATCCTTTGAAATCTTCTGTGTAGCTCTTCACTCCACAACTTCATTATGCGTTAGCTTCTCTAAGTTCAAGAGCAAGTTTCAGAATCTGTTTGACACCCACTGTGGTCTTTCATCTTTTTAATGAGATTTGCTTTCCTCATGGATGATGATGTGTTTGATGTCACCATGCAACCCTTCTGGTCTTCAGTCATTTGTCTCCAAAGCATCAAATGCTTTCTTAGGAGTTCTGTAAATTCAAGTGGCACAGACTTAAGATTTACTTGGACTCTTGTGAACTTGTTTTCACTTCTTCAGCTCCAGCTATAACTTGCATATGAGCAGTTGATGGTCTATTCCACAGTCGGCCTCCTGGCTTTGTTCTAACTGAATATAGAGTGTTGCAGACCAGGGGCAAAATATTTTTATAAGTATTAACAATGAGACAGACCACCAAGAATGTGGGAGAAACAGAGGCAAAGCAGGAGGCAAACAGTTCTCGAACCACTGAAGGGTTCGAGCCGAACCACCGAAGGTGCTGATTCCAGCTTTCCTGTCTTCATTGAAAATTGCCGGGGAGTAAACCACAAAGAGAATCCAATACAGGTGAAGCTGTATTTCTCTATTGACAACCTTCTGCTTGACTCAGGAGGAAGGGGTGATGCACAAATCCTGTAAATGCTTAAG
Source organism: Elephantulus edwardii (assembly GCF_000299155.1). Lineage (NCBI taxonomy): Eukaryota > Metazoa > Chordata > Mammalia > Macroscelidea > Macroscelididae > Elephantulus > Elephantulus edwardii. Next base: position 2,153,223 of record NW_006399876.1, on the reverse strand, counting down.
GATTGCCTTAGTGCTTCGGGATTCATTGCAGTTGGTATCAGCCTCCCTCATAACCTGAAGTAGTGTTCTGTTTATTACAAATACTTAATATCAAATTTGGCTTCCCATAAAATAGAACTCCTCCATTGGCTCTTCCCAAAAGTGCTGTTAACCGACGCAGAATGAAAATGGGACGCAAGGAAATGAATTCTGAAAGAGAGGAAGGCAGGCTGAGGCCGAGCTCCTCACACAGCTTAGCACGCTGAAAAAGCATCTTTCTAGCTTACCTGTGGTTTTTATTTAAGCAAAAAAGAAAAAAAATTCCTATCTCATGAGGCTGTATTTTCCTTTTATGTAAGTGTTGCCAACATAACAATGGGTGAGCTTAATTCTTAAATCAAGAGCAGGCTAATTCCAAAGTTCGGGAATGGTATCCCCTCTCGTGGGAGGCTGGGTGGAACCTTCTGTTTGCAGAGGGCATCCAGTATCTCCTGGGGGTCGGGGGGGCTGGGCGGAAGTCTCTGTTTGCTGAGGGCGCTCACTCAGTCCAGCCTGGACTCTGACCTCAGCTGCGACCTGGCTCTCACCATGCCGGGCTATCCACACGCAAACACAGTCCATTCTATTTCTGTGGTCTATCGCTGTCATAACCTGTGTGTACAGCCAACATTTAGACTCTTTTTGGTGGGAGAATGCTATTTGCAATGAAAAGTCCTTGTTCTTGCAAAACTCTATCGGGCAACCTCCAGTATTTCTATCACCAAGGCCATAGTTCCTAACTTTTTTTTTATTTCCGTATTTCTTTTCAACTTTTGCATTCCTGTCACCAATCACCTATCAATGCACCTTGACTGCATATCTCATCAATGTCACCTTGCAGAAGGCGGTAGGAATTGCCCATTTCTTCCTCTGTGGCGTTAGTAGCTCACGTGTGAAGATGGTTGTCTGGTGCTGTTGCTCGGATCACAGCTCACAGTGGCCCGAGTCTTGCTCTGTCCTGCTCCCACGTGGTCTCCTTCATGCTCAAGCCGTGCTTGCAGTCACGCTGTCGTCTCGTTGGGAATCTTCCTGCTTCACTGACTCCACTTTCCTAAGCGTCGTATCTTTTCCCAAGAACTAAGCTCCTGACAACATGCCCGAGGAGTAAGCGATGCCGTTTCGCATCTTTGCCTCCAAGGAGCACCCTGGTTGCACTTGCCCTTCGTTTGATGCTTTGGCTGTCTGTGGGTGTTCAGTCCCCCACCAGCACCACAGTTCAAAGGCACTGCTCCTGCTCCCGTCACCCTTGCCTATTGTCCCACTTGCAGATACGTCTGAAGCAATTGGCAACACGGTACTTGGATCAGGCACACCTTAATCTTTGAATGGATAGCCTTGCTCTTTAGTACTCTGAAAGAGAGGTACTTGATGGTAGATTTTTCCTCCATGCAACATATCTTTTTATTTCTTTTTCCCCCTACAAGGATGTCAGTCTGGAGACTAAGATGCGGCTGATACAGGCCATGGTCTTTGCAATCACTTGCTATGCGTCAGAGAGCTAAACAATGACTAGGGATGATAGAAGGAGAATTGAGGCCTTTGAGCTGTGGTGCTGGAGAAGAGTATTGAATATACCATGGACTGCTAGGAAAACGAACAGGTTCATCCTGGAGAGGGTGAAGCCAGGCTGCTCCTTGGAGGCAAGGATTCTGAAGCTTCATCTGACATACTTTGGACATGTTGTAAGGACAGACCAGTCCTTGGAGAGGGACGTCATGCTTGGGAGGGTGGAGGGACAGCACAGGAGAGGAAGACCCTTGATGAGATGATTGATTCAGTGACTGGGGTCTTGGGGTTAAGGTGTGTCAGAGACAGTGAGATTGGCTCAGGGCAGAGCAGAGTTTAGGGCTGTTGTACATATAGGGTCACTATGAGTTGCAGGTGACTCAATGACACACAACAACAACAACTAGTTTATTTACAAAATTCAAATACATTGTTTTCAAGAATAAATTCTTTCCATTTCTCTCACCTTCAACCCATCAAATTGTACAACCCAATGATTAATCCCCCCACCCCCTGCACATCCACATCTCTCTGCTTCCAGTCTCTCCCACCCCTCTTGGATCCTTATACTCATTCTATAACAATGGTTTTATGCAATGTTTGTCCTTGTGAGACTGAGTTAGTTCACTCAGCAAAATGCTCTCCAGCCCCTCCAAAGTTAGGTAATCATTTACAAAATCATTGCTTCTGCATGCTGCATAGTATTCCATTGTGTTAATGTACCATAGTTTCTCAATCCACTCGTTTGTGGTTGGACATTTGGGCTGTTTCCACATTCTTGCGATGGTGAATAATGCTGATATGAACACTGGTGTACAAGTCTCAGTCTGTGTCTCAGTTCTTGTTTTGCTACTACCATGGGTATTGATTGTCAATCACAGTAAAATGAAATTATTAGCAATTTCAATCATTTTTCTATCTCTCATAATGTTTCAGCTTTAGTCAGTTGTTGTTGAGTCAGAATTGACTAATAGTTGACCATCAACAAGGCTTTTGCAGGTTATAAATAACAACGAGGAGACTTGTTTTTTTTTCCTTTCAAGCCAGGAGGGACTGTGAACCATCAGAGTGGTGTCATCTTCGAGTGCGCAGCAAAACTGCCCGCGTACTAAGCCATCAGCAGTGCGTGGTTCAAAAGCAGGAAAAGAGTGCATCGGAATTATATCCATTCTCCATATCTATTCAGTCTGCATGCTGGGAAATAATTCAAGAAACTGGACTATATTACGAAGATTGTGGCATCAGGATTAAAGGAAAACTCATCAACAATCTGCGTTATGCATGTGACATGACTGCTTGCAGCAACTGAAAAAATTCTGAAGTATTTGCTTCAGAAGATGAAAGGAATATATGATTACACACTATGTGTATGAGAAAAAGCTGGGGAAAGGGGTGCATTGAGGCGTGGCCAGGGAGGAGCAGGGAAGGAGGGAGAAAATGTGCAATAATGAATAAATGCTTAAAAAAGGAATCCAGTCTTCAATGTACATTACATCTCGATGCCACGGAAACAAAAATCCTTACCACTGGGCCAATAGGCAACATCATGAGAGATGAGAAAAGACTGAATTTGTCAATGACTTAATTTTACTTGGCTCCACAAGCAGCACCCATGGTAGCAGCAGTCAAGTAATCAAAAGATGAATAGCTTTGGGGAAATCTGTTGTTAATCTTCTCTCCAAAGCACTACAGAGCAAATCTATCAGTTTCGAGGCCAACATGTGCCTGGCCAACTGACATTATTGTCAATTGCACTGTATGTATCTGAAAGTGAGACAATGAATAAGGCTGACTGAAGAATTCTGGTGTTGGTTGCTGTTGTTGTTAAGTGCCGTCAAGTCGTAGGCGACTCATAGCCGCCCTGTGAACGAAAGTCCTCGACACTTGAGTGACTTTCATCCTTGCTCCAGCTTCATAGGGCTTCCGGAGGCAAACTATTTATGGAAGTGGATGCCACTCCTGCTTCCAAGCTTGCTTTAATCGGGGAGCTCCACCAAACACTGTCCGCCACGGGTAACCATTCTCACATCTGACACATCAGTGTCACAATGTTCAGCTTCACAGCAAACACAAATTACCTCTGTATGGCAAGTGGACACACCAGGGTTATACGACCTAGAGGAATGTTTCACCAAAAACAATTAAAGACAGGACTTAGGGCCGCAGATTAGTCACCCACCTTTGGTGGCTTGGTAGCATCATTTTCAGTCCACTAGGCCAACTGGTCTCTCTCTATGTTGTTAAGTGCCGTCGAGTCATAGGCGACTCATAGCGACCCTATGAATGAAAGTCCTCGACACTTGCATGAATTTCATCCTTTCTCCAGGTTCATAGGGTTTCCAGAGGCAAGCTATTACTGAAGTGGATGCCATTCTTGCTTCCAAGCTTGTTTTAACTGGGGAGGGCCACCAAACGCTGTCCGCCATGGGTAACCATTATTGCATTTGACACATCAGTGTCACAGTGTTCAGCGTCACAGCGACCACAAGTTACCTCTGTATGGGAAGTGGACACAGAAGGGCTCTACGACCTAGAAAACTGTTTCCATATCCCATAGATCGCCAAAAGAACAGACAAATCCATCTTGGAGAAAGTGCAATTGGAGTTCCTTACAGGGAAGGATGGTGAGACTTCATCTCATGTACTTTGAGCATGTTTTCAGGAGAGGCGAGCCTTTGGAAGAAAATTTGCTCGGAAAGGTAGAGGGTCAGAGAGGACAGGAAGATCTTCAAGAAGATGGGCTGACACCGTGACCCCCGCAAGGGCGTGAGCATGTCGGCAGTAAGAGGATCGTTCAGGACGCGCAAGGTCTTGTTTGTGGCGTTGACACGAGTCATAAAGTATTTCTTTGGCTTCTACAGCAATAACATAAACATGCTGGCTATTGATCCAGTTGTGAGGATTTATGGTTTCTTGATGTTGAAATCTAATTTAGATTGAAGGTTATAGTCTTTGTCTTCTTTGGTAAGTGCTTTAAGTCATCTGCTTTCTGTACCCAAGACTGAGGACTGCTTCTTGGTCCAAGTATGTTGTTGTTGTTGTTATGTGCCGTCGAGTCGTTTGTGACTCATAGCGACTCTATGTACAACAGCCCTAAACCCTGCTCTATCCTGTGCCAACCACACTGCCTCTGACACACCCATCCCGATTACCCCAGTCACCAAATCAATCCATCTCATAGAGGGTCTTCCCCTCCTGCGCCGTCCCTCCACCCTCCCAAGCATCATGTCCCTCTCCAAGGACCTGTCCTTCCTGGCAACATGTCCAAAGTATGTCAGACGAAGCCCCAGAATCCTTGCCTCCAAGGAGTAGCTTGGTTTAATCCTCTCCAAGATGAATCTGTTTGTTTTCTTGGCAGTCCATGGTACATTCAGTACTCATCTCCAGCACCACAGCTCAAAGGCATCAACTTTTCTTCTGTCCTCCCTAGTCATTGTCCAACTCTCTGATGCATAACAAGCGATTGCAAAGACCATGGCCTGTATCAGGCGCACCTTAGTCTCCAGAGAGACACCGTTGCTCCTGAGTACTTTAGAGAGGTCCCTAACAGCAGACTTTCCCATCACAATACACTTTTTGATTTCCTGACTGCTGGTGCCAAGAGTGTTGACTGTGGAGCCGAGCAAACTGAAGCTGTGAACAATCTCAATCTCTTTGCCATCCATCCTGACGCTGCCAATTGGTCCAGTGGTGAGAATCTTTGTCTTCTTGACATTGAGCCTCAGTCCATACAGTCCTTGACCCTTCACAGCAAGTGCATGAGGTCCTCCTCAGTTTCAGCAAGCAGGGTTGTGTCATCTGCATAACGCAGATTGTTAACAGTCTGGTCCAAGCATAGGTTTCATAAAAGCACAATCAAGTGTTCTGAGATTCCCATTTTCCTCAAGGTTAGCCACAATTTATCGTGATCCACACAGTCAAATGTCTTTGCATAGACAATGAAACACAGGTCGACATTGCTCTGGTACTCTCTGCCAAGATCCACCTGACATTGGCAATAATATGCCTAAAGTCACGACCTCTTCTAAACCCAGCTTGTATTTCTGGTAGTTCTCTGTCAATGTACTGTTCAAGTCTTTTCTGGATAATTTTCAGCGGGATTTTGCTGATGTGTGATATTAGGGATACTGTTCGATAATTTCCATACTCTGTCAGGTCACCTTTTTTAAGAATGGGAATAAATACGGATCTCTTCCAATCAGTTGGCCAAGCAGTTGTCCTCCAGATTTCTTGGCACAACTTGGTGAGCACATTCAGGTCAGCATCTGTTTGCTGACATATGTCAATTGGTATTCCATCAGTTCCTGGGGCTTTATTTTTTATCAAGTCCATCAGAGCAACCTGCACTTCCTCTTCATCACCACTGCCTCTTGATCATGTTGTTTCTCGAAACTCTTCTGTCAGTCAATTCTTTTTGGTACAATGACTCTGTATACTCCAAGAAAACAAATCAATCTGTCTTTGAGAGGATGAAACCAAGTCTCTCCTTGGAAGTTAGGATTTTGAAGCTCCATCTCACTTACTTTGGACACTTGGCCAGAAGAGATCGGTCCTTGGAGGACATCATGCTCGGAAGGGTAGATGGACAGTGCAGGAGAGAAAGATCCCAGATGAGATGGACTGATACAGTGACTGGAGCAATGGGGGTTGGTGTGTCAGAATTAGTGAGACTGGCTCAGGACAGCTAAGAGTTCAGAGCTGCTGTACATAGATAGGGTCGCTATGTATCTCAGGTGACTCAACCAATAACACTCTATGACAGGTTTGGAAGCTGGAGTGGCATCCACTTCCTAAACGACATGCCTCCGGACACTATGAACTTTGATAAATGTCAGTAGTTGTAGAGGGGCTTCAGGCATCTTTTGATGGTGTCGCTATGAGTCGTGCTCGGCTCGAAGGCAACAACAACAACAATAACCCAAGACTGTCATCTGCACAATGTAGACTGTTGATGATTCTCTCTCCAATCCTGACGCCACTGTCTTCTTCATGTAGTTCAGCGTCTCAAAATATTTCTCAGCTTACAGATCAAGTAAGCATGGAGAAAGGATACAACCCTGACACACACCTTTCCTTATTGCAAATCTTGCAGGGTCCCCTTGCTCTGTTCTAACAATTACTTCTTGCCTATGGACAGGTTACACATGAGCACAGTTAAGTGCTTTGGAAATTCTACTCTTCTTAATGTTATCCATAACTGATTATGATCCACAAAGGCAAATGTCTTTGCATAATCAATAAGATATGAGTAAATATCTTTTTGGTATTCTCTGCTTCCAGCCAGAATCTATCGAACGTCAGCAGTAATCTCTCTCATTCATTACCTCTTCTGCATTCTGCATGAATTTCTGGACGGTCCCTGTCAATGGACTTTTCTTCAATAATAGTTTTGAATGATCTTCAGCAGGATTTTACTATATATGATGTTAACAATATTGTTCAATAATTTGCACACTACGTTAGGTCACCTGTTTTTGAAAGGGAACAAATATTCATTTCTCCCAGTTGGTGGGATAGGTAACTGTCTTCCAAATGTCTTGACAGACGATTGAGCACATTCAGTGGCGCGTTTGTTTGTGAAACCTCTCATGTGGTGTTCCAGCGGTTCCTGCGTACTTTGTCAATGCCTTCAGTGAGCTTGGATTGCTTTCTGAAGTACCTTTGATTCTTTATATTTGTTACTTCTCAAATAGTTCATGGTGGTCCATTCTTTTTAGGACAGTGACTCTCTGCTTCTTTCCATCTTCTTTTGATGCTTTCTGAATCATCCATACTTTACCCAGAGACTCCTTCAGCATAGCAACTTGAGGCTTGAATTTGCTCTTCAGTTCTGTCAGTTTGAGAAATTCCAGACATATTTTCCCCTTTGGTTTTCTAACTCCAGGTCTTTGCACATTGTATTATACTATTTTGCTTTTCTTCTCAAGCTGCCTTTTGAAAACGTCTGTTCAGTTCTCTTCAGCATTTCTTCCCTTTGCTTTGGCTTCCGTACACCAAAGAGCATGTTTTAGAGTCTTTTCTGACACTCATTTTTGGGGTAACCCCCCTCTTTGTAATAATCTTCTCTTTCTTATGGGCAATGTCCCTGACATGAGCCCCAGACTCATCTGAGCTTCAGTCCTGAGCATTCAGCGCATCGAATCTGCTCGTGATACGGTTTTCTGATTCATCTGGGATAAAATGAAGATCATATTTTCACTCTTATGAATTTCTTTTTCTTTTCCTCAGCTTCAACTTGAACTTGCATGTAACGAGTTGTTTCACAGCCATGCACTGTCCTGATTTTGACTGCTGATATTGAACTTCTTTGTAGATTGGATATTTGCATTCTTGCCTCTTTTATCAGCATTCTTATTAGTGCAGCACTTGTCCATCAGTTTGCTGTGATACTGAAAACTGTGCCACTGGTGCTTCAGATGCCAGAGGTCAACCATGGTGGACAGGATTTAGTGCACTCCAAGATTGAGATATACTAGAAAGAAGGAGTGGCCAGTCCCTTCTGAAATAACAGGCCTCTGAAAACACTATGACTAACAGAGGAGTATGAATAGATACAACATTAGAGTTGGAGCCCAGATTGGCAGTCAATGAAAATGAGGAGAAACTGCCGCAGACGTCCTCTAACGAGGACAGAGTGTGAACGCGGGTAACCCAAAAGTTGTGAAAAATGATATGGGTCTCATGAACATCGACATTCTAGGCATCAGTGAGATGGACTGGCTTCGGCCACTTTGAATCAGACAACCACCAGGAATATCATGTTGGAAATAAAAAACAGAAGAAGAACGGTGTTGCGTTCATGGTTTAAGTTCTACCTTGAAGTATAATGTTGTGAGTGATAGAATATTATCCATACATATACAAGGAAGACTTTTGCTAATATGATTATTATTCAAATATAGGTTCCTATAGCTAACATCAATATCACATGCAAGCAAGATTCTGCTGAAAATTATCCAAAAACGATTGGAGCAATATGTCAACAGAGTACTGCCAGATGTGCAGGCTGGATTTAGAAGAGGTTATGGTACTAGGGATATTATAGCTAATGTTAGATGGATCTTGGCAGAAAGCAGAGAATAACAGAGGAATGTCTATCTGTGCTTCATTGACTATACAAAGGCTTTTGACCGTGTGGATCACAACAAGTTATGGCTGATTCAGAGAAGAATGGGAATCTCAGAACATTCGATTGAGCTAATGTGAAACCTATACTTGGACCAAGAGGCAGTTGTCAGAACAGAGCAAGGAGGCACCACGTGGTTCAAAATCAAGAAGGGGGTCCATCAGGGATGTATTTTGTCTCCATACCTTTTCAATCTGTATGCAGGACAGGTCATCCAAGACACTGGGCTATACGAGGAGGAATATGGCATCAGGATTGGTGGAAGAGTCATCAACAACCTGCGTTATGCAGATGACACAACCCTGCTTGCTGAAACTGAGGAGGACCTGAAGAGCTTGCTGCAGAAGGTCCAGGACTGCAGCCTTCAATATGGATTGAAGCTCAACATCAAGAAAACAAAGATTCTCACCACTGGGCCAATTGGCAGTATCAGTATGGATGGTGAAGAAATTGAGATAGTTAACAGTTTTAGTTTGCTTGGCTCCACAATCAACACTCTTGGTAACAGCAGCCAGGAAATCAAGAGACGAATTGTGCTGGGAAAATCAGCTGTGAGGGACCTCTCAAGAGTACTGAAGAGCAACGACATCAGACTAGAGACTAAGGTGCACCTGATCCGGGCTATAGTCTTCACAATTACGTGCTATGCATCATAGAGTTGGACAGTGAACAGGGATGATAGAAAGAGAATTGATGCCTTTGAGCTGTGGTGCTGGAGAAGAGTGTTGAATATACCATGGACTGCTAGGAGAACAAACAGGTTTGTCCCGGAGATGGTGAACCCAGAATGCTCCTTGGAGTCAAGGATTCTGAAGCTTCGTCTGACATACTTTGGGCATGTTGCAAGGAGGGACTGGTCCTTGGAGAGGGACATCATGTTTAGGAGATAGGAGAGATGGCGCAGGAGGGGAAGACCCTTGATGAAATGGATCAATTCTGTGATTGGGGTAGTGGGGATAGGTGTGTCAGAGAGACACTGAGGTTGGCACAGGACAGCTCTTGTCCACAGGGTCGCTATGAGTTGCAAGCAACTCGATGGCACATAGCAACAACCACAACATTGCTAAAGGCAAAAAGAAGGAAAGGGAAGATTTTTGTCAAATTTTGCTGTCAAAATTAACCAATCATGCATTCAAGATGTGTTCATAAATTGCAAGGACACATATAGAACACTTGAACAGACCCATCACAAAAAAAGAAACTGAACAGATCATAAAAAGACTTCTCCACAAAAAAGTCCTGGACCAGACGGCTTCACAACTGAATTTTACCAAACATTCAAAGAGGATCGATCACCAATCCTACTTAAATTATTTCAAAAAATAGAAAAAGAAGGAACACTCCTTGAGACATTCTATGAAGCATTACCCTAATACCAAAACCAGGCAAACATATTACCAAGAAAGAAAACTACAGTATCTCACATGAAGATAGATGTAACACTCCTTAACAAAATCCTGGCCAATAGAATCCAAAAGCACATTAAAAAAAAAGTTCACCATGACCAACTGGGATTCATACCACGTATGCAAGGATGGTTCAACATAAGAAAAACCATCAAAGTAATTCACCATATTAACAAAGTAAATAACAAGAACCACATGATCTTAGCAATTGATGCAGAAAAGACATTTGATAAAATCCAGCACTCGTTCCTGATAAAGACACTCCACAAAATTGGGGTAGAAGGGAATCTCTTCAACATAGTGAAGAGTATACACGCAAAACCAAGAGCCAACATCATTCTCAGGTGAAGAAACACTAGAAATATTTTCCTTGCAAACAGGGACCAGACAAAGATGTCCTCTGTCACCACTTCTATTCAATAGTGTAGTCAAAATACTTTCTAGGGCAATACGACAAGAGAAGGAAATAAAAGGCACCTAGATTGGAAGACAAAGCCAGCTGCCATAACAGAAGGTGCAGAGACCTAGAATTGAAGAATAAAAAGGGAAGAACTCACTCAGCATTTCTCAAGTTGAAGGAACTGAAAAACAAATTCAAGCCTTGAGTTGTAGTACTTCGGGATGCTATGGGCAAAGTCTTGATTGATCTGGTAAACATCAAGACAGAGGGAATACACAGAGTCACTGTACCAAAAAGAATTGGCCAACACAAATATATGTTAAGAAGTACCATATCATCAAGAGCCAATGATAATGAAGGAAGAAGTTCAAGGGCACTGAAGGCACTGGCAAAAAAGGGGGCCTGAGGAATGAAGGGAAAATCAATGGAAACATTCCAAATGACAGAGGCAGCCCTGGACATGCTCACCAGTCTATCCCAGGAAGTTTGGAGAACAGCTGCCTGGCCGACTGACTGGTAGAGATCAATGTTTATTCTCATTCCCAAGAAAAGTGAATCAACAGAATGTGGAAACTATTGCAATATCATTAATGTCATGTGCAAGCAAAGAATGGCTAGAAGGGTACATAGAAAGGGAATTGCCAGAAGTTCAAGCAGAAGTTAGAAGAGGCTGTGGCAGCAGAGATATCATTGCTGATGTTGCATGGATTCTGGCTGAAAGCAAAAAATACTAGAAGAATATCTTTTGTGCATTATTGACTATGCAAAGGCATTTGACTTTGTGGATCATAACAAATTACGGCAAACATTGAGAAGAATGGGAATTCCAGAACACTTGATTATGCTTGTGTGAAACTTATACCCAGACCAAGAGGATCCTGTGTGAACAGGGTAAAGGAACTCTACATGATTTAAAATCAGGAAAGGTGAGCATCAGGGTTGTAATCTTTCTCCACACCTATTCAATCTGTATGTGGAACAAATTTATCAAGAAGCTGGATTCTATGAAGAAGACTATAGCATCAGGATTGGAGGAAGACTTATCAATAAACTTTGTTATGCAAATGACACATCTTGCTTTCTGAAAGTGAGATGGACTTGAAACACTTGCTGTGGAAGGTTAAACACTGCAGCCTTCAGCATGAGTTGTTTCTCAACATCAAGAAAACAAAAATCGAAAATCCTGGCAGCAAGCTGGACATTTTGAAATCAGAGATCCTTCGGAAGCAGAAGCTGGTGGAAGATCGGAACCTGTTGGAGGAAAAGAAAAAAGTCTTTCAAGCGAAGTGAACTTGCAAAAAAGGAAGAGGAAGCATATTTTGAAAGATGTAGCTACAAGATACAATCAAAAGAGGAAGATCAGAAACCATTGACTTTATCAAATTCAGTATTAGAACTTGAATTGACAGAGGAAAAATTGCCCATGACTCTTTTTAGGCAACAGGTTATTAGAACCAATCAGATTATTTGGAGAAACTGATTACGATGCTTTTCAGCGTTTAAGAAAGATAGAGATTCTTACCCCAGAAGTTAATAAGGGATTGAGGAATGATCTGAAAGCAGCGTTGGACAAGAGTGATCAGCAGTACCTCAGTGAAATTGTGGGCGGCCAAGGACCTGGAGAGGAAGACACGCAGAACGATTTGAAAGTTCCTGAAGAAAATACCACAATTGAAGAGTTAGAGGCGCTGGGAGAGTCTTTAGGAAAAGGGGATGATTATAAAGACGTGGATGTCATTACCATATCATTACTTCTTGGTGTTTGGGCTAAAGAATTGAATGCCAGAGAAGACTATGTGAAGTGCAGCGTGCAGGGTAAACTGAACAGCGCTACCCAAAAACAGACCGAGTCCTATCTCAGACCACTTTTCAGAAAGTTAAGGAAAAGCAATCTTCCTGCAGATATCAAGGAATCGATGTTGTTGTTGTTGTTATGTGCTGTCGAGTTGTTTGCAACTCATAGCGACTCTATGTACAACAGCCCTAAACCCTGCTCTATCCTGTGCCAATCTCATTGCCTCTGACACACCTATCCCGATTACCCCAGTCACTGAATCAATCCACCTCATAAAGGGTCTTCCCCTCCTTCGCCGTCCCTTCACCCTCCCAAGCATGATGTCCCTCTCCAAGGACCTGTCTCTCTTTGCAACATGTCCAAAGTATGTCAGACGAAGCCCCAGAATCTTTGCCTCCAAGGAGTAGCCTGGTTTAACCCTCTCTAGGATGAATCTGTTTGTTTTCTTGGCAGTCCATGGTACATTCAATACTCTTCTCCAGCACCACAGCTCAAAGGCGTCAATTCTCCTTCTGTCCTCCCTAGTCATTGTCCAGCTCTCTGATGCATAACAAGTAACTGATATTATTGAATTCATGCTGCAAAGAGAATATGTGAAGGCCAATGATGCTTATCTGCAGACAGCCATTGGGAATGCCCCTTGGCCCATTGGTGTCACTATGGTTGGGATCCACGCCAGAGCTGGAAGAGAGAAGATCTTTTCCAAGCATGTTGCACATGTTTTAAATGATGAAACACAGTGGAAATATATCCAGATGACACAGCATTGCTTGCTGAAACTGGACAGACCTGAAGTGCTTGCTGCAAAAGTTCAAGTACTGTAGTCTTCAATATGGATTGAAGCTCAACATCAAGAAGACAAAGATTCTCACCACTGGGCCATTTGGCAGCACCATGAAGGATGGAGTGGAGATTGAGGTTGTTAACAGTTAACAGCTTGCTCAGCTCCACAATCAATACTCTTGGCACCAGCAGTCAGGAAATCAAAAGATAAATTGCACTGGGAAAATCTGCTGTCTGGGACCTCCCCAGAGTGCTGAAAAGCAACAATGTTAGTCTAGAGACTACACCCGATCCAGTTAATGGTCTTCTCAATTACTTGCTATGCATGAGAGAGGTGGAAAATGACTAAAGAGGACAGATGAAGAATTGATGCCTTTGAGCTGTGGTGCTAGAGAAGAGTCTTGAACATACCATGGCCCACCAAGAAAATAAATAGTTCTGTCTTAGGGTGAAACCAATTTTATTTTTGGAGACTGGGATTTTGAGGCTTTGTCTTACATGCTTTGGACATGTGGCCAGTAGGGACTGATCTTTGCAGAGGGACATTGTGCTTGGAGGGATGGAGGGACAGAGCAGGAGAGAAAGACACTGGTTAGGATGGTTTGATAGAGTGACTGGGACAATGGTGGGTAGGTGTGTCAAAGTCACAGAGACTGGCTCAGGACACAGCAGGCTTCAGAACTCTTGTACATAGGACTGCTGTGAGTCACAGGTGATTTGACAGCACATCAACAGTGACTTTAGTTTGAGGACTAGGACATGTCTGATTTAGGCTGTGGTCTTTCTGATCACTTGCTAAGCATCTGAGAGCTAGACAGTGAATAAGGATGACAGACGAACTGATGCCTTGGATGTGGTGTTGCAGTAGAGTACTGAAGAGCCCATGGACTGCCAAAAGAATAAACAAATGTGTCTTGGAAAAAAGTGCAGCCAGAATTCTCCTCGGAGGCAAAGATGATAAGGCTTTGTCTTACATACTTTAAGCATGGTGCTAGGAAACGCTGTTCCTTGGAAAGATACATTATGGTTGGAAAGGAAAAGTGGTGAGCAAAAGAGAGGAGGAACCTCAAACATGTGGACTGACCCGGTGACTGCTGCATTGGGCTCTAGTGTGTCAGGAAGTGTGAGGACGGCACAGGATAGGACAGGGTTCACATGTACTGTTCACAGGGTTGCCGTGAGTCATACTCTACTTATTGGCACCTAACACAACAATAATAACTAAAATAGCCTTTTAAAATATAATTTCAGCTTGACATTCCCCCCAGCTTGACTTTTAAATACAAATTATAGAAATAAATATATATATAATGCAACTACATTTGCTGCAATGAATAGCTATCTTAAGGAAATTTGAGGGGGAAAAAATACTTGTTTGACTTTAACAATAGAAAACCGAGTTTCAAATTACAGTAAATTTGTTCGATACAGTTGACTATGACATGGCCAACTCATAATGTGTATAAAAGTTAATAAAATTAATTACCTAAAAATAGTATTTATTTTTGTAAACAGCAGTATCATTTCCACAATATCATAGAATTAATTTTCTTAAAAATGAATACTGACATTCACTTCTGGTTTATTCCTGAAGATAGATAATATACTACCCTATCTCCTTCGCTCCCTTTTTAACTGGATCTTCCAATATCATTTTATTTTCCCTACGTAAATGACTAGAGAATTTGGTGAGCATTAACTTTAGGAAGGTTTTTAATGTAGATCCACTGATAAGCTTCTGTAATTATACAGAGATAGGTAACATAGTCAAATGGTTTCATAGATCCGCATGTGAGGGAGACCCATTAGCACTGAGCCTCAGTGGGTCCATGTTTGGGAGTTGATGGTAATGTTGTAAAGTTCTTAAGGACTTCAGTACTGTTCTATGTAACACTTGTATAACTGACTGGTGTCACTGCAGAGAGCTCTGTTTACCTGATAACAAACAACAACAAGGGATATTATATAGGTTAAGATAGAAAAGATACACACACACATCTGTTGTTGTTGTCTGCCGTCGAGTTGCCTGTGACTCATAGCAACTCTTTGGACAGTGGCTCTGAACCCTTCCCTATCCTGAGCCAATCTCACACCTGCCCCTATTTCCCTAGTCACTGTGTCGGTCCATCTCATCCAGGGTCTTCTCTCCTGCGCTGTCCCTCCACCCTTCCAGGCATGCTGTCAGTCATGCTGGTCCCTCCTGGCCACATGCCCAAGGTGTGTGAAACAGTGTTTCAAAATCCTTGCCTCCAGAGAGCAACTTGGTTTCACCCTCTCCAGGACAGATTTGGACGAGACATATATCTATCTACATGTATAAAAAATATTCTATATGCCCACATATGTGTAGCTATGTGTAGATGTGTATATTAGTTATAAAATAATTTGAGGATATGGTAGTCTGTAAGTGCAATTAAGTTAGTAGTGTGATACAGCTACAAGAGAAGCTTACAGTTGCTTATACCTGCAATCTGATAAATATCCTTTAGACTCGTAGGCAGTTACTTAGTGTAAGTTCCTCAGGCTTGGAACGCAGTTCATTTTTGTACCTCCAGAGTCTTAAGCAGTTTTGAGTGTTCAAAAAATGTTTCTAATTGAGTGAATATTATATGGAATAAAAGAGCTGATGACATTGGTGTGTGGTGTTGAGTTGAAACCAACTGATGGCTGATTGTGCAGCATGTTTTCAGAGGCAGTAAATTACCTGGGAGGAGGTTGTCCATCCTTTTCCTGTGGAGCAACTGGTGGATTTGAACTGTGTACCTTTAGGATTGCAACACATCTTCTTACCAGTAGGCCACCAGAGCTGCCTCAGAAAATGTTTCTATACGTGGCCTGTTCTGGAGAATGTTCCCCGTGTACTAGGAAAGAGTGTATATTGTGCTCTTGTTGGGTTTAGTGTCATATGTGCCCACAGACCCAGTTGCTTCTTTGTGATATTCTACATTTTTGTTGAACTTTCTGGTCGAAGCCCATCAATATGTTGCCTACAAGAGACACATTTAAAAAAATGGAGAGAAAGATTCAAAATCAAAGGCTGGAAAAAAATATACCACGCAAATGACAACCACAAAAAAAAAGAAAGAAAATGTTTCTAATTGAATGATTATTTTATGGAATAAAAAAGCTGATACTGATAGTGTTATTATTTGTTTTTTTCCTGAATATATTAAATTGTCTTACACAGTAACACAGCCAAAAGAACTAAAGGCGTGTGGAGGTAGGTTTCTGGTCAATAAAAAGAAAAATATTTTTCTTTTTTTAAAAACATAAAACAAAAGTCCTCATCACTGGACCGATAGGCAACATCATGATGGGTGGAGAAAGGACGGAGACTGCCAACGACTGCATCTTTCCTGGATCCATAATAAATACACTGGGAACCAGCAGTCAGGAGATCCGGAGACACTGGGAAAGTCTGTAACCAGGGACCTCTCCAAATTACTGAAGAGCAGTGATGTCAGTTTGAGGACTAAAGGTGCCTGAGTTAGGCCATGGTCTTCTCAATCACTTGCTCTGCATCTGAGATCTCGACAATGACCAAGGAAGACAGAAGAAGAAGTGATGCCTCTGAGCCACGGTGTTGGAGAAGAGTGCTGAACACCCCATGGTCTTTTTAGTCACTTGCTTTGCATCTGAGATCTGGACAATGACTAAGGATGACAGAAGAGAATCGATGCCCTTAAACCGTGGTGTTGGAGAAGATACTATGAACGGCCAAAAGAACAAACAGATATGTTTCCAAGAAAGTGCAGCCGGAGTGCTCCTTGGAGGCAAAGATGATGAAGCTTCTTCTCACATGCTTTGGGCATGTTGCTGGAGAGATTATCCCCTGGAGAGAGAGACATCAAGTTTGGGACGGTGGAGGGACAGTGAAAGAAAAGAAGACCCTCAACCAGGTGGATTGACATGGTGACTGCAGCGATGGGCTGGAGGGGTCAGAGATTATAAGGGTGACACAGAATAGGGCAGGGTTCAGATCAGCTGTTCATAGCATCACTGTGAGTTGTACTTGACTCAGGGGCACCTGACAACAAGCACAGCCATCTCTTCCAGCAGATGTGATCAACCTGACTCGTGTGTTTTCCATCTGGGGAAGTCCATTGTACAATCACGAGTTAAGATTTTTTTTTAAAAAAAGTATTTGCTCAAAACAACTATGAGATATCATCTCACCCCAGTCAGAATAGCAAAATTTAACAGAACAGCAAGCAACAAATGCTGGCGAGGTTGTGGAGAAACTGGAA
>NW_006399876.1:2126272-2133292 GCF_000299155.1 Elephantulus edwardii | reverse complement strand
GGAAGACCGTGGATTAGATGGATTAACTCAGTGACTGGAGTAATGGGGGTAGCTTTGTCAGAGACAATGAAGTTGGCTTGAGATAAAGCAAGGTTCAGAGCTGTTGTGCATAGAATTACTATGAGTCGCATGTGACTCAATGACATACAAAAATAACAACTGAAAAAAAAGAAAAGGAAGAAATGAGGAAGTTAAAGAGTTGAGCAGAAGATTTCAAAGATAGCTCATGAAGACAAAGCAAAATATACAAGACGCGCATAGAGCTGGAGTCAGAAAATCAAAAGAGAGCTCGCTTGGTATTTCTAAGCTAAAGGAGCTGAGGAACAAAGTCAAGCCTTGAGCTGCGAGATTTAAAGATGTGGGTGGATATCCAAAGAGGGAAGGGGCCACCAGGAGGCTGGGGAAGGGGAAATCACAGGGTCGCAGGGTTAGGTGATGGAGGGAGGGGGCAGAGGATGCAGTGAGGATCTGAACATAGGGTACTAGTGGGCATAGATCAGTGGTGATGAATGTGATAAGAACAATGTATGGGAATGATTGTAAAAAATACAATGTGAAAAGAACAAATTATTTTTAAAGAAAAAAGATGCAATGGGCAAAATATTGAATGATCTAGGAATCAACAAAAGAAGAGGGAAGGAAAACAGTCACTGCCTCAAAGGGAGCATGCGGGTACATCTCGTCATTTCAGGAAGTAGCCTCAAAGGCAGTGGCCATGAAGGAGGAAATTCAAGTCTGCTCTGAAGGAGTCTGCAAAAAACATAAGGCCCCAGGAATTGACGGTATCCCAGCTGACATATTTCAACAAACAGATGCAGCCCTGCATGTGCTTTTCAAGTTGTGCCAAGAAATCGGAAGGACAGCTACCTGGCTAACTGACTGGAAAAGATCAATATTTATTCCCATTTCCAAAAAAAGGTGATCCAACAGAATGTGGAAATGATCGAACAGTATTACTATTACCGCATGCAAGAAAAACCTTGAAGATTATTCAAAAACAACTTGAACAGTACATTGACAGAGAACCTCCAGAAATATAAGTCGGGTTTAGAAGAGGCCAAGGCGCTAGGAACATTACCGCTGACGTCAGACGGATCTTGGCTGGAAGCAGAGCACGCCAAAAGGGGCCACAAAAAAGTCAATCCTGGAGCAGAAGTTCAAGGCAAAAACTTTTCCTCAGAACCATCTGAGATAGGTAGCCTTCCCTACCATTGTTGTTGTTTACGGTTGGGTCGGAACTGACCCATAGCTGACCCTCCGGCACGTTTTCAGAGGCAGTTAATCACAGGGGAGGAGATTGCCCATGCTTCTTCCGTGGAGTGGCTGGTGGCCCCAAACTGCATGCCTTCAAGATTGCAGTGCAGCTTCTTGCCACTAGGCAACAGAGCTTCCTTTCCCTAATATTAGTACCTGGTATTTGGACTCATAAAAGATACTGGCCGCAGCATAAGAAACTGGCAGCGGCGTGGGGTTTTTGGAATCACAGAAGCCCAGAAGGCTTGAGATATCAAGGGCGAGATAGGGGGAGATAGCTGTTGCATGGCGTAGGTGGGAGTAGAAGGGAATGCTGGTGGAGCAGAGAAAGGGGTGGGTCAAGACACGCGTCAAGGACAGGGACAACACTGAGTCTATTGGTTATTTCTATAACTGGGGAAATATCTTTCATCTGCTCTTTTCTGTAAAATACTTGTCTGTCAGATACTGTTCTAAATCTGAGCATTCAAATTAAGACACCTAGGAAAAAGGATCTGCCAACCACTTCTGAAATATACTTTGAAAACCCTATGTACAATATACCACGTTTAGACTAGCAGATACGGTAACTGAGGTTGAGCCCTCAAGTATGGAAACACAGAAGAGGAGGAACAGCTGTAAGCGGACACTAGTGACTGGAACATGGAAGGTGAGAACCATGAATGTAGGAAAATTGGATACTGTTAATAAGGAAATGGAACGCATAAAAATGACATACTAGGTATTGGCGAGATGAGATGGACTGGCATGGGACATTGATCTATATGCCGAAGAAGAAAAGGTGAGGAAAAATGGGGTCGCTTTCATAGTTAAAAAAGTCATTGCTAGATCCGTCTTGAAATATAACATTGTAAGTACGGGATAATATCCATACACATACAAGAAAGTCCAGTGACTATCACTAACATTCAAATATATACACCGACAACTAGAGCCAAGCAGGAGGAAATAGAAGATTTCTACCAACATTTTCAGTCAGAGATTGATTAAACATGCAATCAAGATGCATTAATAATAAAGCTCAACTGGAACGCAAAAGTTGGGAACAGGGAAGAAACGTCAGTAGTTGGATAACATGGATTTAGTGACAGAAATGAAGCTGGAGCTAGAATGATAGAATTCTGTACTTTCAATGATTTATCCATTGCAAATACTTTTTATAAGAAACATAAATACAGGCTATATACATGGATTTCACTGATAGTATGCATAGGAATCAGATCAATTACATCTGTGGAAAGAATCGCTGGAGAAACTCACTATCAACTGTGAAAACTAGGCCAGGTGCTGAATGTGAAACAGAGCACCAACTACTCACATGCAAGTTTAAGATGAAGCTGAGGAAAATGAAATCAAATTCATGAGAATGATAATTGACCCTGTCCTATCTGAATTTCAAAAGTATCTCAGGAACAGGTTTAAGGATTTGAACACTAATGAGTGAAGACCAGATGAGCTATGGGAGGATATAAAGAGTATCATCCAGGAAGAGTGCAAAAGGTCATTACAAAGACAGAGGAGGAAGAAAAGACTAAGATGAATGTCAAAAGAGACTCTAAATATTGCACTAAAGTGCTGAGAGGCCAAAGAAAAGGGAAGCAATCAAGGCATTTAGGAGCTGAACAGAAGATTTCAAAAGGCAGCATGGGAAGACAAAGTATTATGATGAACTCTGCAAAGAGCTGGGGTCAGAAAAGCAAAGGGGCCGAACTCACTCAGCAATTCTGAAGTTGAAGGAACTGAAGAACAAATTCAAGCCTTGATTTGCAATACTTAAGGATGATGCTTTGGGCAGAATAAATGATCCAGGAAGCATTAAAAGGAGATAGAAAGAGTATACAGAGTGTACCAAAATGAATTGGTGGACACAAAATTTCATGAAACATCTGAGCAAGAAGTTCAAGTTGTTCTGAAAGAACTGGCAAAAAGCAAGACCCCAGGAACTGACAGCACGCAGATTGACATTTCAACAAACAGATGCTGCCCTGGACGTGCTCACAAAGTTGTGCCAAGAAATCTGGAGGACAACCACCTGACCAACTGACTGAAAAAGATTTATATTTGTTCAAAGAAAGGTGACCTGACAGAGTGAGGACATTAATGAACAGTATCATTGGTATCACATGCAAGAAGCAAGATTCTGCTGAAAAGTATCCAAAAATGACTGGAACAGCACATCAACAGAGAACTGCCAGAAGTGCAGGCTGGATTTAAAAGAGGCCATGGTACTGTGGATATTATAGCTAATATTAGATGGATCATGACTGAAAGCAGGGAATACCAGAGGAATGTCTGTGTTTCATTGATCACGCAAAGGCATTTGACTGTGTGGATCACAAAAAACTGTGGCTGACTCTGAGAAGAATGGGAATCTCAGAACATATGATGGTGCTAATGTGAAACCTATACTTGGACCAGGAGGCAGTTGTCAGACCAGAGCAAGGAAACACTGCATTGTTAAATATTGGGAAGGGTGTACTCCAGGGATGTGTTCTATCTCTATATCTTTTCAATCTATAGGCAGAACCGATTATCCGGGAGGCTGGGCTCTATGAGGAGAAATGTGGCATCAGGATCAGAGGAACACTCAACAACCTGTGTTATGCAGATGACACACCCCCTGCTTGCTGAAACTGAGGGAGACCTGAAGCACTTGCTGCAGAAGGTCAAGGACTGCAGCCTTCAATATGGATTGGAGCTCAACATCAAGAAAACAATGATTCTCACCACCAGGCTGATTAGAAGCATCATGATAGATGGTAGAGAGATTGA
The DNA here is from genome assembly GCF_000299155.1 of Elephantulus edwardii. Taxonomy (NCBI): domain Eukaryota; kingdom Metazoa; phylum Chordata; class Mammalia; order Macroscelidea; family Macroscelididae; genus Elephantulus; species Elephantulus edwardii. The sequence goes on along the minus strand of NW_006399876.1, from coordinate 2,129,266 downwards.
AATTGTTAACAGCTTCAGTTTGCTTGGCTCCACAATCAATATTCGCAATGATCCAGGCCATGGTCTTTGCAATCACTTACTATGCATCAGAAAGCTGGACAATGACTAGAATGGTAGAAGGAGAATAAATACCTTTGAGTTGTGGTGCTGGAAGAGTACTGAATATACCACGATTGGCTAGGAGAACAAACAGGTTCATCCTAGAGAGATTCAACCAGGTTGTTCCTTAAAGGCAAGGATTCTGAAGCTTTTTTTGACATACTTTGGACATGTTGTAAAGAGGGACCAGTCCTTGGAGAGGGACATTATGCTTGGAAGGGTGGACGAACAAGAGAAAAAAGACCCCTGACAAGATGGATTGATTCAATCACTGGGGTAATGGGGGTATGTGTGTCAGAGACAGAAAGGTTGGCACAGGATAGAGCAGTTTGGGGTTGTTGTACATAGGATCGCTATGAGTCGCAAATGACTCCACAGTACATAAAAGCAACAACCAAAAGGGATGTCTATTTGCGCTTTATTGACTATACATTTGACTATGTGGATCATAACAAATTGTAGCTAACCTTAAAAGAAGGGGAATCTCAGACCATTTGGTTGTGCTCATGGGAAACTTGTGCTTGGACCAGGAAGCATTCATCAGAACAGAGCGAGGTCACACTGCATGGTTCCAAATCAGGAAAGGGGTGCATCAGGGATGTCTTGTCTCCATACCTTTTCAATCTATATGTGGAACAAATCATTTGAGAAGCTGGAATTTGGCATCAAGAGTGGAGGATGGCATCAGGAGGAGGAACAGTGTGACATCAGGATTAGAGGAAGACTCATCAACAGTCTTGCTCACTGAGGACTTGACAGGTTTGTTGTAGGTCAAGGACTGCAGCCTTCTATATAGATTGCATCTTGACATCAAGAAAACAAAGGTCCTCGCCACTAGGCTAACAGGCAGCATCATCATGGAGAAGAGATGGGTTGTTAAGGATACAATCTTGCTAGGATCCACAATTAACACCCTTCACACCAGTCAGGAAGTCAAGTCAAGTTGCATTGGGGAAAATCTGCTTTCAAGGATCTATTCAGAGTGCTGAAGAGCAATGATGTCATTTTAGGGACCAAGGTATGCCTGACTCAGCTCATGGTCTTTCCAATTTCTTGCTAGGAATCTGAGAGTGGGACAATGAATAGGGATGACAGAAGAATCCATGCCTCTGAGTTGTGGTGCTGAAGAGTGTTCAACACACCCTGGACTGCCAGGAGAACAAACAGGTCTACCCTGGAGAGAGTGAAATCAGGGTGCTCCTCGGAAGCAGAGATTTTGAAAGTCCATCTCTCCTATTTTGGGCATTCTGTCAGGAGGAAGCAGTCCTTGTAGAAGGACATCATGCTTGAAAGAGTGCAAAAACAGTGCAGGAGAGGAAGACCCTGGATGAGGCGGATTGACACAGTGTGACTGTGGCAATGGGGCAGGTGTGTCAGAGACGGTAACACTGGCTCGGAATAGGACAAGGTTCAGAGCTGTTCTTCACAGGGTCACTGAGAATCACAGTCGACGGCATGAAACAACATATAATTTAAAAATATGTTAACTGGTCTGCACGTGTATATATTCCTATCACTGTAGTAATTACAGCCTCCAGACTGACAGTCAATGAGCTGCAATTGGATAGTTACGGGTTTGAGGCTGAGGTTTGGGAAAACTGAAAATGACGGTTACAGGGTACAGTGTTTCCTTTTGAGACTAAGGCAGTCTCTTGAATTACACACTAAACGAGTTGTGTGGTACGCGACCTGTATGGCAGTAATAAAAATGTTATGATGAATAAATCAAAGGGGTCAAGTCTAGCTCCTCCTAGCCCGTGGGAGAGCTCACGAGGTCACTCAGATCAGGCGACTCTGGGCAGCACCAGGTGAAAAGTAGCGGCCAGAAGACGTGAGCACTACAGTTGGCGCTCAGAGACTTCCCATGGGACCTCAGTCCACTACAGGCCAGGCTGGCCTCTCAAAGACCCAGAGATGAGAAGCCCAGCCAGGTAAGGGTGCCTGGGCCCCCAAATGGAATGGGAGGGTCACTCTTCTGGCCCATAGCTCACAGACCACACACTCATCTACTCAGTCACCTTATATCCTTTCAAAACATGACAGCTGGGATGTGGGAAGGACCCTCACATCACAACCATCCCAGAACTGCGTGCTTTCTCGTTCCTTCAGCTTCTCACTGCTGTGAGGCCTGGAGAGCGGCCACCATGTCCCTCCATCTATGGCTGGTGGCAGGGGGCTGTGGTGGGAGAGGTCAAGCAGAAATCCTTGCTCTACTAGGGCCAGAAGACAGGGCAGGTGGCACAGGCCAAATGTGGGCTCCGAGGGTCAAAGCGGAGGCCCAACATGAGGGGGAAGAGGGCTGAACCACCAGATCGGCACAGCCAGTCCCTGGACCTGGGCCTCTGGGCTGCAGCACCAACCAGAGCAAGAGAGCCCTGTCTCGGGCTGTGGGAGGGGCTGGGGTTCCTATTCCACTCAGCTCCCCTGGCCCAGGGCTGAAGTGACCACACAGCCTCAACTCCTGGACAGAGGGACAGACTGATGACAGGCCTAGAAATTAGCAGCTTGTGTCCTTCAGTCTCTCCCCCAGCCCCCCGCTGCACACCATAGTGGGTTCGTGGGGTCCAGGGGCTGTCCTCTAAACCAGGACCCCCCTACACCCCACACTGGCCGTGTGTGGTGCTGGAAGCTGTCCTCTTAACCAGGGCTCAGTACACCCCATACTGCGTTCAGAGTGTTGAGAAAGTATTAAACGAGGGCCCTACCTCACAATGGGGTGCTGAGACTGGTGTGGAGGCCCACACTGCAGACAGGAGTGCTGGGGCACAAGGATTTAGTGCTCACAGTACAGATGGGGGTGAGGTGTTGGGGTGCAGAGCCCACAATGCAGACAGGCAATGGTGCCGGGGGCCGGAAATGTGGAGTCCACAGTGCAGACAGGAGGGGTTGCTGGGT